>NC_064849.1:154620837-154843337 GCF_024139225.1 Suncus etruscus | reverse complement strand
AGATGAATAAATCCAGGCGATCATGGAATGGGATTAAAATCAAAACAATGCACACAAATTTATTTTCTGGAAATTAATTTGATGTCAGCATATTTATTCCAAAAGTAAATATGCTTTATCAACCTGATTGGCTATAGGGGTGTGAGTTGTAGTTCTTTTCTACACATGAGAGTTCTTAATTCATTGTTCTGGTTTGCAAGTAGCAGAATAGTGAGAGAAAAAAGTAGAGAAAAAAAAGATAATGTGAACTCATCTATTAAAAGGAAATTCAGAACTTATACACACATATACAATTCAGAATTTGCTATATTCTTTAATTGCTATTGAAGTTTGGTGGAATAATAGAAAGATTATCTCTTAGCAATCATCTTTTGCCTATCTGTTTATATACTTGGCAAATGATTTGCAGTTTTAACTGACTTGTCATCTCTCATAGTGAAATATTATGAGTGTAGGAAGTTTCTATAAGATTTTTTTTTATTTTCGTTTTTGGGTCACACCCGGCAGCGCTCAGGTGTTACTCCTGGCTCTACTCTCAGAAATTGCTTCTGGCAGGCTCGGGGAACCATATGGAATACTAGGTTCGAACCACCATCCCTCTGCATAAAATGCAAATGCCCTAACTCCATGCTATTTCGCTGGTCCCAGAAGTTTCTATAAGATTTATCTGGGCAGGGATAGGAAGATAGTACAGTGGGTTTGACACTTGCCTTGCATGTCGCTCACCCAAGTTCAATTGAGGCATCACAGATGGTGTTTTGGACCCTACTAAAAATAATTTTTAAGTTTAGAGGTAGAATTAAACACTCAACATTGCAAGGTGCTGCCCATAAATCCTCCAAACTAAAATAAAACAAAATTATTTTTCTGTGCAATATATTTCTTTATTTTATATTTATTTATTTATTCTTTTTGAGCCACACTTGGTGACACTCAGAGATAACTCTTGACTATGAGCTCAGAAATCACTCCTGGCTTGGAGGACCATATGGGACATTGGGGGATCAAACTGCGGTCTCTCCTAGGTTAGCATGTGCAAAGCAAACGCCCTACAGCTTGCATCACTGTCCTGGCCCCTATTTTATATTTATTGAAAGAAAATATATTACATAGTTCATCATAATGCATGTATTTCCAGATAAGTGAAAGTAAAGTTGTTAAAAATCAAAAAATAGAAAGAAAAAATAGAAGAAAAAAAAAAAAAAGAAAAAGCAGATTTGTGAAAATCATTGTATCTCCAATAAAGTCATTAGTACAATGGCAGAAGATTATAAGACAAGTTCTTGTTGTTAGTTGTCTATTCTGTTAGATTGAGGTATTCCTTTAGGGATTACAGCATCAAACCAATGAAGCTGTCCAGAAATTCAAAACACTATTACTGATACAAGTCTTAGGAGCATGTACTTAGCTTCCAGGACTCTGATAATCTTTGATGTCTTGGTTTACATCGTATTTAAGAAAAAAATGAGTCTATGGAGCTGGCATGGTTTAAATATGGCAAACATTTGTATGTGTGGGTACAGTTGCTTGACTTCCCCGAAGAAGGGAGATGCTGGGGAAGGGTGGTCGTACTTGCTTGAAAAAGTCCTGGTGAGATATCAGTCCCCAAACTAGTGTATCTGAATTCTGGTCAGATTGGTGTCCCCACAGGGAATTGTAGAGGGGTGATGAGGCAAGATTCATTGGGAAATAATAATTCTGGATGATGGAGGCAGTAAGCATGTCTTCAGTATGGCAGGGGCTTGGCTCATCTTCTCCTCCTGAGATGGCCAGCTTTCTGCTGCATTATTATGTACCCATGATCTTTCATTGCTTGGTTTACAGCTCATTTGAGAGAAGTGTGTCTATAGAGGTGACCCATTTTGAACATGGCCACTCTCTGGGCAATATATTTCTTGCAGAATGCTCTCATTTGGTATTTTGGTACCTGTTAAAACAATGACTACCTATAATTCTACGTTAGTTATACAGATGCATTGATCTATCTTTGCCTGACCCATTTGAATACAAAGTGTGAAGAATAAATTTGAGATACTGGAGAAATAAGGTGTGTTAATGATTCAGTTTGAATTCCTACACCTTGTATGATAGGTGCACCGAGCAATGCCAAGAAAGATAACTGAGTTCAAAGTCAGAAGTAAGCCTTGTGCACCCTGTTTATAACACCCATACAAACCAAAACTCAAATCAAAACCAAACAAAAAAAGAATAAATTTGAGAAAATTAATAGGATTTATCTTGATTCATTGAAGCAGAAGGCTATATTGCAACCAAATTTATAGGCACTAGTTTCAAATACTATTGTATACTTTGTTAGGCTTTGTTAAAATATGAACAAGGAAGGTTATAATGAGTTGAGTAAGATCTGTGATGTGTCCAACAATTGAAATTTTAATGGAGATCTTATTTGTACTGAAGCCTTAGAGTCTTGTTCTATTCGTTTTTGTAGAATTAAGAATTGTACTAGTTATGCTCCCTTCAAGTTCCTTAGTCCTTTGCTTTTTTAAATAAATCATTCAATGTTTAGTTTTTTTTTTTTTTAATTTATTTTACAAAAGATGAGCAAACTACATTTCTTGTAAATGCTACCACTGGTCATTTCTTATCCCTATTATTTGAAATTTGTATGTGGTTCTCTGAAGTGTATAAATATGCACATGCCTAGATTATGACATAGTTGAGACTCCCAGGGGGTTCTATAATCAATTACTCTTCAAGAAAGGAAATTAATTAATTTGTTCTTTACTCCTTCTTTCTTTCCTCCCTTCCTTCCTCTCTCTCTTCCTTTCTCGCTCTCTTCCTTCCTTTCTCCCTCTCTCCCTTCCTTTTTTCCTCCTCCCTCCCTCTCTCCCTTCCTCTTTTCCTCCTCCCTCCCTCCCTCCCTCCCTCCTCCTTCCTTCCTCCTTCCTTCCTTCCTTCCTTCCTTCCTTCCTTCCTTCCTTCCTTCCTTCCTTCCTTCCTTCCTTCCTTCCTTCCTCCTTCCTTCCTTCCGTCCTCCCTCCCTCCCTCCCTCCCGTCCGTCCTTTCTTCCTCCCTCCCTCCCTCTCTCCCTCCCTCCCTCCCTCCCTCCCTCCCTCCCTCCCTTCCTCCTTCTTTCTTTCTTTCTTTCTTTCTCTTCTTTCTTTCTTTCTTTCTTTCTTTCTTTCTTTCTTTCTTTCTTTCTTTCTTTCTTTCTTTCTTTCTTTCTTTCTTTCTTTCTTTCTTTCTTTCTTTCTTTCTTTCTTTATTTCTTTCTTTTCTTTCTTCTCTTTCGTTCTTTCCTTCCTTCCTTCTTTCCTTTCTTTTTTTTTTCGTTGCTATTGTTATTATGAAAAAACTTTGAGTGTATTGACCACACTCTTTTATGTAAATAAAACAAGTGAATATTTGTATGATCCGAGTGAAAGCCACAAATATAAAAAATGGCATTATTCTGAATTACTAGTACATATGAATACTACTATTATCTGTTTTGGAGTTGCTTCAGTTATAAATGTTGGGACCTGAAGGGACGCCATTTTGTAAAAGCCACATGGCAGGCTTTTTCTTAGGTTCTGAGTTAGGAGAAACACCATTTTGTAAGGACCACATGGTGTGAGCCACATGCTGGGGCTTCAGAAACCTATTTCCATAGACCCTGCCTCAGTCTACCTGGCCCCACTAGGTAGCCTATCAGGGAAGGACAAGGGAGCAATAGGAAGGTACCCTGGACAAGAGCCAATTATTTTAAACCAGAAAGCTAGAACCTCCCTATATTCCTATCCTATATAATCCCATTTGTGACCTTGGGTGGGGTTCTTTTATCTCTTGTGGGAGAGAACCCTGACAGGTCAATTAGGAGTTGTTGGCAGGCGGAATAAAGTTTAAACTTTACTCCAAAATTGTGTGGTCTTGTCCTTCGATTTCTGGACCCTAAGAATAAACTCATTTTATTTTCAATTATTCTTTTTTTTATAGTACACTATTTTTCAGTAAAGGCCATATAGAGTATAAAATATTTAATGTTTCTTTTTTTGATGCTAATGAGATATTCATACACTTAAGGAAAATATATCCGCCAAGTGGCACAGAAGCATCTAAAGTGAGTTTGCATATGTTGAAGCCTATGGAGAATACTGCATTTCCATTCGATGTTTCAGTAAGTGAGGTAACATTAAAGAGCCATAGGTTAAGAACTGGAAAGAAAAGATTTAACTTTTCAAGACAAAATTTGTTCATTTAACTCTAAAAAGCAATTTTCAAGGGTTCAGAATATTTTACACAAAGTCTATGTAGTGATTAATCTGGACTCTGGAAAACTAATGAAACAAAACTGGAATTCTGGAAAACTGGATATTCAAATTTTTATGTTACAACTAGGTAAAATTCAATTTACTAATAGAATTAGTACAGAAGCCAAAGTACAAAAGAAAAGGGAGCCTTTACTTCTCATTCTCCCATTCATTGTTTTTGGTTGATGGTTAATCTAACACTATCGTAAACAGTGTTTGCTATGGGTCACTTGCAGGGTTTGTGTTTTATATCTGTTTTAAATTCAAGGAAAAGTTGCCTCAAAATTTTATTAGAAAGTTTGTTTCCTGGGAAAACAAATTAATTTAGGAAAAAAAAAACAGAAAAAGTAAACTCTCTTTTTTAAGATAGAAAAGTACTTTAGTGAATGACATTCCTTAAGTGAAGCTCTGGGCACAGTCCTAAAAATAATGAATCAGTTAGTTTCTTCTATTTCTGAAGACTGAACCTTTGATGAGCCGTGGGCTTTTGCAAAGGAACTCCCTGTTTATTGCTTCTTTTCTTTCTCTGAGCCTAGCAAGAGGTACCATATTGGTTAGTATTTCTCACAAACTGAATCTATCTCTTCCAATTATCACATTTACAATTGACACAAGCAATTGAGAGGAGAAAGGAATTTAACCTTCAAGCATTTCAAGGTGCTCTTTAAACTACTTAATGTAGATCTAGAGGCACAATGATTGACAAAGTAGTATCAGTGTCACCATAGAAACCAGAAGTGTTTTACATAGTCTCAAAAGGATCTGACACATTTTACAAAAGACCAGCCTTCCCTCCCTACCCCCTATACCACCTGCTGTTAAGAGGTTTTAGTTCTTTGGTGTGTTATCTGTAGCAGTCCTTGATCTTCATATTTTAAGAATTGTTTCACTGGTGAGAGAATGAATGAAAGCTCCTTTTCTATTCAAACATTTTGCTAGTTATCTCAGCCTCACAAATGACAGCTGATGTGAATGTCTATCCCATTTGGCTTCAGTATGGCTCCAGTTCATGACCCATTGAATACTAACAGACCAGCTAAAAAGTGCTGGAGCACTAGGGAGGAGAGATATGATGGCTAGGGACAGAGCTGGACACTGCAGGGCAGAGCAGAATTCAGAATTCAGAAGCAGGCTCTTTTATTATGATCTCCAGGCATAGAGACTTGCCCAATATTTGAAGCCTTTCTTTCAGTCTTGAGGGCAAAGTGCTAAGGGCCTATTATTGTTCAGACAGGCAATTGCATTGCTGCACTCCTATTCTCTCACCAACCAAATTTGCAGGATCAGCTCTGCTCTCCTGTGAATTCAAAGATTCCTGTTACAACAGGCAAATATTTTTCTTGGGATGAGTAAATAAACAGAACAAATCTGAACAAATATCAGTTCATAAGTCCTTTTTGTGCTAAATGCCGTGGTGCTCTGAAGCACTTTTCTGTGCTGCAGTAGAGAAGTTAACATTTTTATTTAGACATATTTTTTTAGTGAAGTAAGGCAATTAAAATTCATCAGCCTGAGTTTTGATGAAGCTAACTAATTAGTCTACAGACATTGTGCATCTGACTTCAGTTCTCTTGACCCTTTAGGCTGCTAATCAGCTCATTTGGAGAACAGCAGGGCAGAGCATGCCCCTGACATGGGAGGTGGTTCTGAGGTCAGGCTTATTCAGACTATTTTGTTCAGTGACACCCATTCTTTTTCCCCCCACCCAATTCTTTTACTAGAAACATTGGAATTTTTTTATTGATGATCAATAATATAATTAATATAATAATTGCATGTGAATATGCGCTCATACATATTGATATGTGCATTTACATAATATATAACATGCATATATACTATGGGGTTCTCTTCATTTTTAATTTTTTTCCTGAGCTAATTTCTTACTAAACTGCAAATGTTAGTCATGTACCTCTAAATACTTGGAAATTTATTACCTAAAAAAGAAAGGATTCTCTTACATCATCAAATGCTATTTTTAGTATAAAAAATGTAATGAATATACTATAAATAATATCTAGTACACACTAGATATTACTGTTTAAGTTGTCCTTAAATGTTCATGATATGATCACTTCAAAAAATCAGATCTTAACATTTGCATTCAGTTGTCATACATTTTCAGTCTTCATGTTAAAATCACATTTTTGTCTTTTATGATGGTGTCCCGAATTTTGTGGTCTAGTATTCTTTGAATGTCTCACAGTTTGTAATATTCTTATTTTTTCCCCATGGTTAGATTCTAAGAATTTTATTAGCTGTGTAGGTGATTTTGCATATATTCCATTTAATCATTTTTAGGATCAAGTAATATTAAATTTAGTCTCTTAGAGCTCAAGTAATTTATGAAGAATCCCTTTGATAACAGCATTGTTTCTACTTTATATTAAAACTTTATATACACATAACAAATCTCTGAGCTGGTTTTTTGTTTACATACAATAATATGAAAAATTTCACAAAATAATAATTAATCTTATCTAAGTTAATTATTACAACATTGAATGCCACTGTCTTCTTTGCTTAGATGTTTTGAGGGGCATTCTAGCTTTACTCATGGATCTGTGCTCTGGGATAGTTCCTGGCAGGGCTAGAAGGATCACATGCAGTGTCAGAGATTAAAACTAGATCATCCTTGTACAAGGCAAAACTCTATTCACTGTACTATTTCTATGATCATCTTGATTAGCTTTTACGTCTATTAAGAACTCATTAAAATATAGTGACTACCTCAGTCTTTGTACACATTCCCTGTTTGTTTTTTTATTTTTGAGGAAACTTTTGTTTACAAGAGTATAATATTGTCATATTTTAGGATTATTACATTATCACCTTGCTCTCCCAAAAGGTGCCAGTGTATATTCACCAATGTCCATTAAGTCTTTCAGTGAGTGTCACCTCTTCCCTTGCTGAGAGTCTTAGTTTTGTGGTCATAGCTCAAGGGCATGTTTTCATTTGAGAAGGCCTCTTTCTATGCTGTGTTTTTAATATTCCACATATGCACTAGAGCAGCTGGTATTTGTCTTTTTCTTCCTCGCTTATTCCACTTAACATTATGCCCTCCAGTTTTATCTCTGTTGTAGCAAAAGACACGATCTCATCTTTTCTAATGGTTGAGTAATCTTCCACTGTGCATATATGTGACATCTTTGTCCATTTTTCTTACATTGTGCATTAGTGTTCTTTCCAGATGTTGGCTCTTGTAAATAGCTGTGCAGTAAACTTGGTGCACAAATATATCTTCAAATAAAAATTTTGGGTTTTTTTGCTCAGAATCTGAGAGTGCAATTGTTAGATTATTTGAATTCTCATTTAAATTTTTGGAGAATAGAGACTGAATCAATTTATATTCCTACCAACATGATGTGGGCTCCTTTCTGCTCACATCCCTTCAGTTTTGGCATTTCTGGCTGTATGATGTGTGTCACTCCCATAGTATGAGGCCATTTATCATTGTCATCTTGAGTGACATCTTCCCTGATATATAACTTTCCTCAGCTCTGTTAATTTGCCAAACTTCTTTAGTCAAGATGATCATATTTTTTTTGTGGGTTGGGGCACACAACCAGTGGTGTTTGCTCCTGGCTCTGCACTCAGAGGTCATTCCTGACTGGTCTTGGGGTTTGAACCTGAATGGGCTGCATGCAAGACAAACATCTTACCCACAGCACTATTTTTATTTCTTTCTTCTTTTACATTTTTTTTTCTTTTTTTTTTGGTTTTTGGGCCACACCCGGTAACGCTCAGGCGGGGGGGGGGGTACTCCTGGCTATGTGCTCAGAAGTTGCTCCTGGCTTGGGGGACCATATGGGGACACCGGGGATCGAACCGCGGTCCGTCCAAGGCTAGCGCAGGCAAGGCAGGCACCTTACCTTTAGCACCACCGCCCGGCCCCTCTTCTTTTACTTTTAAAGAAAATGCATAACAGTTGACATAGTTGACCTTAATACATTTTTTTAGATAAGTAGAGAAAAGTTATTAAAAATAAATAGAAAAAAGAAAAAAGAAAAAGGGATAAAACAAGTTCAAATAAAGAAAGAAAAAAGAAAATATAGTTGCAAGCATATTTGTGAAAATTAATGTATCTCCAATAAAGTGACAAATAATACAATGGCAGAAAATTGCTGTAAGCTCTTACTGTTAGCTGCCCATCTTATTAAATTGGTGTGTTCCTATAGGATTGACAACATCAAACAAATGAAGTTGTCCAGAAATTCAAAGCATATTACTGATACTGCATCTTTTGGGGATGTGTTATCAGCTACCAGGTTTACCCAAAGAAGGAATATATAGGAGGAAGGTGTCTGCATTCTTGCCAAAAAAGCCCTGGTGTTTTCCAGCCCCTAATACTGGCTTACTTGCAGTTTGGTCAGATTGGTGTCTCTAAAGCAGGGGTCTCAAACTCATGGCCTACGGGCCGTTTGCGACCCTCCGAACAACATTTTGTGGCCCACAGCCGGCCTCTATATATCGCAGTATTCACAATTAATCGCTTACCGAATAATCGCATAAAAATCGCATTAGTAAGAAAAATCGCATTAAACATTCGCATCGCTGAGCAGTTCAGTTCGGGGTATGTGAATGTTTAATGCGATTTTTTGCGATTTTTTTCTTACTAATGTGATTTTTTATTGCAAATATTCAGTAAGCAAATAATCGTGAATACTTTGCGCCTAGCGCAGACATCATTTCCACTGCTCCTGCCCACTTTCCCTTGCATTATCGGAGGCCTAAGAGAGAGAAGGGGGAGAAGTTTATTACAGAATTAGATTTTGAGATACCTTCATCATGACTTCATCAAAGCCTGCAGTGAAGAGAAAGATTGATGACAAGCACAGACAATTTCAGGAAAAGTGGGAGACGCAGTATTTCTTTGTTGAGCACAGGGACATCCTCACATGTCTTATTTGCTCAGAGAAAGTTGTAATGCACAAGGAATACAACTTGAAACACAATCATTCAACTAAACATGCTGAGGAATGTGCAAAATATCAAGGAAATGAGAGAGCCAAGCGGGTTGCCAGTCTTAAAGTCTTAATGAGTCAACAAGATTTCTTCAAGAAAGCAACCAAAGGGAATATTGCATCAGTCAAAGCTAGTTACATGGTTAGTGACATGATTGCTAAGGCAGGGAAACCATTCACAGAAGGAGAGTTTGTTAAAAATTGCATGTTACAGGCTGCAAGTATTATCTGTCCAGAAAAGAAAGGTCAGTTTAGCAAAATCAGCCTTTCTGCAAACACTGTGGCAGAGCACATTTCTGACATGTCAAGTGACATCTATCATCAACTGTGTGAGAAAGCCAAATGTTTTGATGCATACTCAGTTGCTCTTGACAACAACACAGATAGTTATAACAGATACTGTGCAGCTCACAATTTATGTTGATTGCAATTTTGAATTGAGAGAGGAGCTGCTCACAATAATTCCAATGCATTGCCAGACCACTGCTAATGAGATATTTCGGCATCTGTGTGATGCCATTGAGAATGCAGGTTTGCCATGGAAGAGGTTTGTTGGAATAATAACTGATGGAGCACCATCGATGACAGGGAGGAAAAATGGACTGGTGGCACTTGTTCAAAAAAAACTTGAAGAGGAGGTTATAGAGAAGGCCATTGCTCTTCACTGCATTATCCATCAGCAGGCCCTTTGCAGTAAATGCCTGCCGTGTGACAGACAATGTGATGTCTGTTGTTGTGAAATGCATCAACCAAATCAGATCCAGGGGCTTAAAGCACAGGAAGTTCTGTGCTTTTTTAGAGGAAATGGAGTCAGAATATGGAGATGTGCTCTGTTTCACCAAGGTACGTTGGCTTAGCAAGGGAAATGTCCTGAAAAGATTTTTTGAGTTGAGAGAAGAAGTGAAAGCCTTCATGGAGAAGAATGGGAATGCTGTTTCTGAGTTGAGTGATCACAAATGGCTCATGGACTTAGCTTTTCTTGTTGACATCACACATAAGCTGAATGTACTAAACAAGATATTACAAGGCCCAGGGCAGCTTATCAGTGCTGCCTATGACAAAGTGAGAGCATTCTCCACAAAACTTGTGTTATGGAAATCCCAGCTCTCTCAGACAAACCTTTGCCATTTCCTAGCATGCAAGGAACTTGTGGATGCAGGCATACCATTCAGTGGTGGGAAATATGTTGATCCTATTTTTAAGCTAGAGAAGGAATTTGATCACAGATTTGCAGACTTCAAAAAGCACAGAGCCACTTTCCAAATTTTTGTGGACCACTTTTCCTTTGATGTGCAAGATGCCCTGCCTGTGTTTCAAATGGAGCTCATTGACCTGCAATGCAACTCTGATCTCAAAGCCAAGTTCAGGGAGATTAGTGGAAAAGCAGACATGCATGGGCAATTTTTGAGAGAATTGCCCCCCAGCTTCCCTGAGCTTTCCCCAATGTTCAAGCACACCACGTGCCTTTTTGGGAGCATATACTTGTGTGAAAAGGTATTCTCCACATTGAACTTCAATAAGTCGAAGTACAGGTCTAGACTTAATGATGATCATCTTCAAGGAATACTGAAGGTCTCAACTGCTTCCTCTCTAAAGCCAAATGTGGTTCATATTTGTGAGAAGTGCTGTCAAGTTTCTGGCAGCAAGGAATAGGCAAAAGATGCCATGTTCGGAAGAACTGTTCATGATCTTCACTCAATGTTCTATTCATGTTCAGAAGAAATAATTAAAACTGTTAATAATGACGTTTGAGGACTTTTTTTTTTTGAAATCCCTTATGCGGCCCTGCTTCACCCCGACTTTGCCTTCTGTGGCCCCCAGGTAAATTGAATTTGAGACCCCTGCTCTAAAGGGAATTGTAGATGGGTGATGAGGCAACGCTATTGGGGAAACTCTGATTTTGTTTGATAGAGGCAATAAGCTTTGGCAGGGATGGGAGTTAGCCCACATTTCTTCCTGAGATGAGCAGCTTTCTGCTGTGTGACTGCTGTACCCATGATCTTTCATGGCTCAATTTGCATCTTTTTTTTTTTTTTTTGGTTTTTGGGCCACACCCGTTTGACGCTCAGGGGTTACTCCTGGCTATGTGCTCAGAAATCGCCCCTGGCTTGGGGGGACCATATGGGACGCCGGGGGATCGAACCGCGGTCCTTCCTTGGCTAGCGCTTGCAAGGCAGACACCTTACCTCCAGCGCCACCTACCCAGCCCCTCAATTTGCATCTTGTTTGAGAAAAAGTGGGTCTATGGAGCTGGCCCCATTCAAACATGGTGACTGTTTTGTGGGGGTGATTACAGTTGCCAGGCTTCCCCACTGTAGTATTTCTTTGGCCCTTTTTATTATTGATTTTTGCTTTTATTCTTTGAAAACACTTGAAGTGGAAATAATATTGGCTTGAAGCAATGCATATTTTACCATACAGATTCATATCGCTCCTTATAGCTCACCACAACTCACTACCTTCTCTTCCCTTCTCCCTCTGGTTCACTTGACTTCTGTGTAAGAATCCAAAGGTTGTCTGATTTAAAGTGATGTTTTCACCAGTCAGGAATATTTAATCTTTATCCTCATTCTGCGTGGGCTCATTCTTTTCTGTCCAGGGATTAAACTCAGGGCCTTATACATGTAAGGCATGTGATCTATCATTGAGCTTCATCCTGGCCTGGGAATAAAGTGGGGGGATATTCTTTTTTTTGTGGTTGTTTGTTTGTTTGTTTTATTTTTCTCTTGAGACCACACCTGACAGTGGTCAGGAGCAACTCCTGGCTTGGTGCCAGGGGTTCACTTCTGGTGGTTTTGGGGAGTGCTCAGTAAGGTTCAGGGATTAAAACCTGGCCCTTTCACATAAAAGTCTGTACTTAGCTTATTGAGTTGTCTCTGATCTCAGTGGTTTATAATTAATGAGATCATGGATAGGGCATATAATCAACTGCCACTTTACACTTATGCTCTTTTTCCAACAAACATTGCATATTTATACTAAGTATTTTATATGAGGATTCATAAGGTAGCTCAGAATTATAGAGTGCAGGCCTAGTGTATGCTGATACCCAGTTCCACATGCCTCCTGAACACTTCAGTGTATAGTCTTGGTGGCCACCAAAGTCTAAGTGGTGCCGCATTGCTGACCTGAATGCCCTATCATCAGGTTTGCAGGGCTTTTGGAGTTTTTCTGAAGGTGTCTGAAGCCATATCTACCTGTCCACTGTCCCCAATGAGACCTGGAGTCATCCCTTAAATAAAAACATATCTATGTGTGTCATACATTTATATATATATATGTGAGTCATATATTTATGTATGATATATGTATATAAAACATTTATAGCAGATTTATCTTTGGGTAAACTTTAAACTTAGCTTATAATTTCTTTCTTTTGTGTGTGTGAAGTTTCTTTTCAGAAACAATTAGAAAATAAATTAATGACTTCAAACTTTCAATTATTTTAACAATACCCTGACTGATTCAATAAATGTAGTAGTCTATTTTAAAGGGTAAGTATTGACAAGTATGAGGTGATAGTTTTAAATACAGTAGCATGCAAATTTACAAAACCCAGAAGGATTTTGTTTAAGATATTATCTCAATCATGCTTCCTCCTTGAGAATTTACCTGATGCTTAGTACTTTTATGCTTTTTACGAGAGCGGTTAATATTTAAAATTAGGTTTAATTTTATAATCCCTGCTAATATATAGAATTAAAAATTTAGTCTTTATATTAACCACATCTGCAGGTTCTTAGGATTTTCTACCTACAAAACCACATTATTTTCTAACACTGTCTGCTTTGCCTGTTTTTCCACAGTTTACATAAAATGAAGTCTATCACCTGGCTATAACACTGCTTCAATTTTGAATAGAAGGTCTAAGTTCAAGAGTAGGTGTCTTATTTCTGATCACAAACATTTTAGAGGACATTGCTAATCAACTTTTGCAATTTGGACAACATAGTTTTCTAAAGTAGTTGAATGATTTTCTACTTGTAATAGCAACACACCATTTGTGGTGGGAATCCTAAGCATCTTTATCCATCTTAACTTCAAATATCTATTTTAATATCTTCCCCATTCTTCCTTTTAATAAATATTCAGCAACTGGAGAAAAAAACAGAACATTACAAATTTTTCTCTTGAAGAATGAAAGAGGGGATCTGAGGAGAGGGATGAGATGGATGGGATGAGGAGAGGGGAGGGGTGTTTTATTTCCTTCATATTCTTTTATATTGTTATTTATATTACTAGTATTTATATTTTTAGTGTAGTATATAGTTGATACTAGTCATTCACTTCCAGGGAAGCGAATTGTTGAGAGTAATAGAAAGTAAATGAAAATTAGTACTTAAGGGATCAAGCATGAAAACGTTAAAATTACTTAAGTGCACATGAGATAAAAAAGCATTTTTACTTTCCAGTGTCATCATATTGCTGACAATAGAGAAAGAATGTCTAAGAATAAAAATATTCTGCCTAAATCCAGATTTAATTCAACCTTGAATCGTGTTCATAGTCAGAGGTTTTATTTACTTGTGTCAGAATAATGCATGGAGAGGGGCTAATTTTCACAAACTTACACTTGACGTTTGATTTAGTGCGATTCCTAGCACATAGCAGATTTTTAATAAAAATTTGGTGATGATAGAAGGGAGAGATGAGAACAAATCACTATTGAGACTACTACGTCAGTTCACTAATCTCCAGTGCAGAAAGTGCGTAGATAATTTATTTAGATTCATTCCATAAAGTCATGAAAGGTAGCTGACGTATAATAAGCACTTTATAAATCATAGTAATTATTATTAATAGAAATCATCTGACTCCATCTGGCCAGAAACCTGGCCCAGCCTGGGAGGTCAGGAGCAGAGCCTGGGGTGGGTATATTGAATGCTTGCAGTGAGCCCCCTAGTCAAAACTGGGCCAAGGCTTCTGAGTCGATCTGGTGTTTTCTGATTGGAAAGTTGATTGGAGTGTCTCTCGAGCCATTTCCTTCGTCTACAGATACATTACTGAAAATTGGCAGTTTAAATGACATTAGGAGGAGTAGGAGATGCTTTGAGAAGAGCAAACAGGACCTGGCAATTTGATTTCAGGAACACTTGAAAGGTCAGAGATGGAAGGCCAGGCTTTGAGCTTCTGCAGCCAGAAGCAACAATCAGAGGAAGACTAACAGTGATAGACAAGGAGAAGTAATGCTTTCTAGAAGCATCACCCATTGTGGTAGAGTTTTGCCTGTTTGAACAGGTGAGAGATGCTGGATTCTTTCAACGAACACTTTTGTTTTTTTTGCTGTTCTCCTGTGATTTTTGAAACAGTATTTTTGGCTCATATTTTTTTCCTTATTTAGTAAAGTTATTTTAATTCCAACGGAGTGTCTCTTATTATTTTTTGTCAGCCTTTATTCAAGGCTACTTTAAAAACAGTACTGAAAAATTTTCATGCTTAAATAAAATCTGATGTTTTCTTGTAAGCAATTAGCAATTACATAGGAAGGTAATAAAATAAATTCACATGTGAGGTTTTCCAGCATACATTTTCACACATAGTTGTTTTCTAATTAATTATAACATCTTGTTCTGTTGGTCATTTGCAGATGATAAATTTTTTTAAAACTAAGTATAGCTCTAAGTAAGTAGACATTTCTGTTTGAAATATAATCATGCGTTCTTGTTTATTTAGTTAATATGGGGTTGTGATGTCTGATCATAGTTAAATTATCGAGCATTAGAAGCTGCAAAGTTCTAATTTTAAAAATGAAAATAAAAGTATCCTGTTTGTAGAAACCTTGTGAGGATAGAATGAGAAAATAATTTGTGTTAAGTATGGGTATGGAATCTGGCACATAATGAATGCTTAACGAATAGTTTCTTTGGTTTTGTTCCTTTTATTCCTTTTCTTTTGGGAGCTAGGCAGAGCTCTAGCTCAGTTCTTGGGGAATCATACCCTGTGGTGCTTGGAGAGCTGGATACAGTGCTGAGAACATAGGCCGGTCTGAGTACCTACCCACTGTACTACCTCTCCTGTCCTCAATAAATAGTTCTTGAAAAAATTATGTATGTACACAATGAAATACTGCACAGCTGTTAGGAAAAATAAAGTCATAAAATTTGCTTACATGTGGATTAATATGGAGAGTATTACACTGAAATGAGTCAGAAGGAGAGGGATAAATATAGAATAATTTCACTCATTTGTGGGATATAAAAAAAGATAGTATGTTAATAATATCCAGAGACAATAAAGAAGAGGGTGAAGAGGATCAGTCCACAAAGAGTGGGAAGTCCTGTTAGGGTGGACCTAACTGGATATGACAATGATAGTCGAAAATGTTCACTTTGGATAAGAACTGGGTGCTGTCTGCCACATTTTTTATCTCAATACCATGGCTTTTATGTGGTGCTTATCTTTTTTTTTTTTTTTGGAGTGCTCACTGGGTATTTTATCTGACATTTCTTTTTGTACTGTTGTGGTGTTTCACCTTCTTTTTCCTCTTGTCTCTCAAACCTAGGATGAGAGCCTCTAGATTGGACTCCATCCATTTCCTGAGTATCTGATTCTTTGTTTTTTTCTTTTTTTCCTCCAGGTTATTACTTTTCTCTTCTTCAAACAAAGCCACATAACTTGAACTATCTAGTCCCACCTCCCAATTAGAGGGGGAAATAAGGGAGGTACCAAGCCCAAACAGGTGTAAGACCACTAAGTAGTAAGCTAGGCACAGAGGGGACCACTTATTCTAGCAGCCCTGGGGGTGAGGGAAGAGGATATGGGAGGAAGGACGGGAACGAAGGTGGGGGGGAGGACAATTCAGTGATGGGAATTCCCCTGATTTTATGTTAATATGTACCTAAAATATTTTCAATGATATGTAAGCCACTATGATTAAAATAAAAATTATGTTAAAAAAAAAGAACTGGGTGCTGAAAGGATATAGAGATAAAACATGGTTCCCCTTCATTAACAATAGTGCAACCATAGTGTCTAAAAGGGAAAAAAAAATGGAAAAGAGGGGCCAAAGCTATAGTATACTGGCAGGGCCCTTGCCTTGCACACGAGAGAGAGAGAGAGAGAGAGAGAGAGAGAGAGAGAGAGAGAGAGAGCGAGAGAGAGAGAGAGAGAGTGAGAGAGGGGGGGAGAGAGGAGAGGAGAGAGAAGAGAGAGAGAAGAGAGAGAGGAGAGAGAGAGAGAAGAGAGAAAGAAGAGAGAGAAGAGAAAGAAAAGAGAAAGAAGAGAAGAGAGAGCTAGTAAACATTTGCCTTGACTTGGGACTGACTGACTTGATTGACCTGGATTTGATCCCTGGAGACCCCATATGGTCACCAAGCATTGCCAGGAGTGATTTCTGTGTGCTCAATAATAACAGGGTGTGTTGCCCAACAGCAATAACAAAACAAACACAAAAAGAAAACAAAAAATGAAGTGTCTTGTTTGTAGGGATCTTGTGTGCATTGAATGAGAAAGGAAGTCTAAGTATAAAGCATGGGATTTGATAATAAATGCTCAACAAATAATTTTAAAAAATTGTGTGTGTGACTGTGAGAAACATTTCAGCAGGCAATATTTTTTTTGGATAGATTATGTTTATTTGGCACTTCAGGAAAATTGTAAACATCTGTGCCTTGGTTACCATTTTCCTAATTAATTAAACCATGTGGATTTTATCAGCTATTTTTCAACTAATCACACACAGGCAAAACTAGCTACAGGACAGTTTCTTCCAGACATTGACCATGTTTGGGTGTGGCATTTCCGAGGACAGAGCAAGTTAAAAATTAGAGACAAACAGTCGAAGCTTTTGAATTTTGAGTCTTTTGAAGTACTTCTAAATTTCCAGCTCAACGCTCATAGGGGAAAACTAAACTTTCTAACAACATGCATTTTTAATAGCACCACGGTCCGTCGTCTGACTCAGGAAAAGCCGAGTGTGTGATAGGAAGAAAGGCAAGTGGGAAAAAAAAAGTTACTATTGCTGCACTGCTAGTTTTCAATGTACCAGTATAATGTGAAGGATATTGTATATGTACTAAATATATGAAGTAAACCCATTAAGTAAAGGATGTTAAGCAAATGTAAAAGTAGAGATCAGATTTTTTTTTTTTTTTGGTTTTTGGGTCACACCCGGCAGCCCTCAGGGGCTACTATCTCTCCAGCCCCGAAACCAGATATTTTTTTTAAAGATAACCTTTCCACAAAAGGATTATATACCCATTGTAGATAGTTCAAGAAACAGAAAATAAAGAAGAAACATTTCCATAACCCTGCCACTCAGACTTATGCCAAATCCCCTCAGATTTTGATGGTTTCATATGGCTATATGTTTTCATACATGCATGTGAATACATGCATATAAATGCTTATTTTATTTCTTTTTGGTTTGGGGGCTACACCTAGTGGTGCTCAGTCTCTTTTGGCACTATACTCAGGAGTGAGCCCTGACAGTACTCAGGGGAACTTATATGGTGCTGGAGATTTGAAACAGGTCACAGCTGCTACAGTCACAGGCAAGACAAGTGCTTTACTTCCTGCTCTAGACTGCTGGTTCAGGAAATGCATATATTCGATCTATGTAAAGAAAAAATCCTATGCATTTATAGATAATGAATACAATGACTGGCTTCCCATGGTTGGTTTTGATAGTCTGAATGGCAGCGCTCATCCTCTCTCAAGCCACAATGAAATGGGATGAAATCCAGGGACAAAATTAGCCTTATGGAGTCTGAAGTATACATTGCACTTAGATCTCAAATGAAGCAGTCCTCATAGGAGGGGGAACTTGTGCTTACATGCTTCATTGCAGTGTTAGGATTTACAAACTACATCTCCTGCTGCTTTGAGGCAATCACATAGCCGAACTCCTGGAGGGTTGTAGGTTGACCTGGAGGTCTGGTTGTTTACTCCCATTTCCCCTCAGGGACTTTCTCTCCTTAAAGACCTTTCTCCTAATAACCATCCTTTCCCCAGACACCCCAACCTCCCACCTCTTATAAAAGTTGACAAGAAAAAATTTGTGTCCTGTAATACTATATATGTATGAAAGCACCCAAAAAAATTCAAAATTTGAATTTATCAAATAGTCACAATGTCTACTAGGTGGAAAAATCAATAAATGTTATTTAGATTATTGTTGTTCCTTTGGAGGTCTTTAGAATATTTAAATGTTCTGGATTTCCTTGTATATTTTTGCTAGTTTTAAAGTTGAAAGGTACTTGATAAGCACCTTCCTTTTGCAGAAAAAGACATAAAAAGGTCTATTTACAGTAACTGCTGCAGTGACAGAATTCCCCAATTCTCTTAAAAATAACACAATTGTATTCTCTGATGTTCAAATGTTCAATGTGGATTGGCAAAAATCTATTCTTTTGTCTCTTAAAAAGTTTGATTTATCATATGTTTATAACATTATAGAATTTAGGGGAAATATCATACTCACCAAAAATATATCCAAGGCCAGTTCATTGCCAAAGATCCTTCTACTTATTATTTACCCCACTTTGCCTCTAGTATCCATGGAGCCTAAGTGTTTTATTGTGCATGCCAATTAATTTTCTCTATTTATATTCCACATGTAAGTGAAGCCATCTAATAAGTGTCTTTGATTTTGTACTATTTCAGTTAGAACAATCACCTCAAATTAAGATGCAAGTATTTTTAGATATAGTCAGTTTAAACCCATGATTCCAGGGTTTGGCATAAAAGAAAATATAGATTGAGAGTCGATCATTTCTGACTGAATGTTTTATCCCAGAGGTGAAATATTTTACAGCTTTGTTATCTGCACTTTCACCTTTTTATTAGGCCTTGATACCTGGAAGTGTTCAGAAATTATTCATGGTGTGGTACAAGGGACTCACTTTCATGTTTCTTGGGGGAACAGGTGTGGTTCTGGGAGTCAAACCAGTGTACAACAAAGCACTTTTATACTGATGAGTAATCTTACTGGCCTGGGAGAATTATTACTTTTTTTTTTTTTTTTTTAGTTTTTGGTAGCTCAGGAGCTACTCCTGGCTCTGCACTCAGAAAACGCTCCAGGAAGGCTAGGGGGATCATGTGGGATGCCAGGAATGAAACCTGTGTCTGTTCCAAATTGGCCGCTTGCAAGGCAAAAACCCTACTTTTGTGCTATCACTTAGGTCCCAGGAATTTTATTTTAACCAAAGTTACAAAATAATTTAGAAGTAGTTTAACATTTCTGATTCCTGTTCTAGATTTCCAGATTGATTTGTATGGGTATAATCATCACTTTTTAATGTTATATTTTATAAACTCTGTTGTTAGATTTGGAGACTCTGAAATCTCTGAGATTTGGAGGCATATTGAGATATTCACTTCTAAAGATGAAAATAATGTTGAGTCTGTTGCTAGTAGTTAACAAACATGTTCCTTATATTCTTTAAGGGTATACATTTATTAAGGTGACTATTAGGGACTCTTAATAACTCAGGAGTTTTGGGAGAATGAGGCACAACAGATAGATTAAAGGCTTATCCCTGGATTGATGCTGCTGGTGGTGCTTAGGGGACCATATGCAGTGCCAAGGATCAAACCTTGGTTGGCCACATGCAAGGCCGATACCCTACCTGCTTACTCTAGCACCTGAATTTTAAAGGATTTTAAAGGAATAAGACAATATTTAAAAGGAAAGGAATTCAAATGCTTTAGGAAGACCAAGGCCCAAAGACTTCTCCATTTACCCTAAAATTTTCAGAAAGAAGTGATGGTGAAGCTCTTTTTCATTCTGCACCATCACTTGGTTGATGCACACAGCTGTCTCAAAGAGCTGGAGCTCAGGGTTGTATCCTGGATGTCTGTGTAGTTCTCCCCAACTGGTAAAAGCCCTTAAATGCCAATGGATATAGTCTCTCAGCCAAAAAAAGGTAGATAAATCTTTCATTTGTTCCACTTAGTAGATAATAAAGAATATCCAATTGCATAAAATTAAAAGTTAACTTTAGTTATCCAAAAACACATTCCACACTTTGACAATGATAAAAGGTGATCTACTTTATATGTTGTATTAAAATTAAAAATCTAATATGAATAAGTTTTACACCCTGACTAACACTTTTCTCTGCAGTATATTCATACTCTGATCACAAAGAAACAGCTCTAGAAGTAAAGATTATAATGGTGTCATAAAACCATCATCTAAATGTATGCTTTTAAAATGGATTTAATGTTCCATTATGACAGGTTACCCATTCCCTTTAAAGGCTCAATTATTTAAAAACCAGATCTGCCAAATTATTAATATTTAGCTTTTCTATGCAAGGCAGCTTTAGGCTGGAGATCTATAAGGGCATATATTCATAAGTGCTATGTCCCAGTTCATACAATATGAAAGATTTTAAGTATATGCTATTGAAACTTTTGTGCAATGCCTACAACAACCAACTAGTGAGAAAATAAGCAAAAAGATTGGTGCTTAAGGTATATCCTAGTTGTTTAAATGTGATGCCATTTTTATAATTGCTAGTGTAAAGCAATTTTAGCTCAGCACTAACACTTTGGAAAATGAGCAAAAGAAGGTAATATGTTATTATTTGTCCGGTCAGTTTCCTAAAAAAGTAAATATATTTAACAATGATATTGTGATCAGTAATCTAAAGATTCTGACATGAAAAAGAATAAACTATGATAGCCAATTTTACCTCTGTCTGCATAAGATCAAATTTAATCTGATACTGCTCTTAGAGTAGAAAACCATTGGATTTTTGTTTATTCCAATGAAAGGGTCTCAAGAAATGTAAGGAAATCACTTGTAGCCAACAATTTTCCCTTGTCCATTATAGCATGAAAGTTGATGCTTTTCCTGGATCACATATGAGAAGATAATGTGCACATTAGTGTCACTGTCACTCCCCTGCAGACTTCTCTGTACTATTCTTGTCTTAGAATGGCTCTGTCTCTTTAGCATAAACCAGGAACAGCAGAGAGTAGCATGTGTCACAAGGGGACTGTGACTCTAAGAATTATCACAAAACAGGATGGGGTTAAAAGAGGGAACTAAAGTTCTAGCTGAATACAGTACTTGGAAAATGAGTATGATATTTAAATTTAAAAATGTGGTGCAGAGTTGATATATTCATATCACTGGGCTCATAGCCATTACAATTATTGGTCTTGGGAAAATCCCTCTCTTTATTTCTTTGTTCCACTTTGTCTCTATTTTTCATGCCAATTTCCTTCTCTCTTTCAAAAAGTTAACGGGAAATGTTTAAGTATCCTTGTATGTATTCCTGTCAAATGCATAGTACTGTTTAGTGCCCTTGCAGTTTTAATTTCCAGAAATGGAATTAGGTTACAAATTCTATTTGAATTGTTGATGTTGACTTGTTCAGTTGGATTGCTGATGTTAAGTTATTTTACTCAGGTTATATAGCTATTGCTGCATCTGTTTCTATTATTCTAGGTTTACTACTACTATGACTACTACTACTATGATGACGACAATGGCGACGACTTCTATTACTACTACAACATTCATTAGAATACATGTGATTCTCACACTTAGTTTTCACTTTTTTATTGACTTCCCATTGGTTAAAAAACCATGGAATTTCAGAGGTTTCAGTACTATCACAGCTCTCCAATGAAGAAGAAAACTTCCCTTATTAGATAAAGACCAAATATTCATTAAGTATTCCTTGCTACTCATTCAGTCTCTTGCAGTCTAAAGAGATCCTAACTGATGTTGTGAAATAGTCTCCCTGAATGCTCATTTTCATTGAAACACAGAAGCTGCCTTTTTCTCGGAGTCAAGGTTGTATGCAGTAATACATAATTTAAAATAATACAAGGGCAGTGAGAGTGTCTTGGACTCAGATCTGCTTTTGACATTGACAAGCCTAGCTACCAACCATGGTCAGGTCATTAAGTCTTTTTCTCTTCGGGAATTTTGTACAATCACCCAGAGTATTCCATGTTTCTCGAGGTAAAGTCGTTATTACTAGTGAGTAGAAGTATTTCCTGTTCTGTTTTTGAAAATTCTTGGGTTCTTTTGAGGAATGTGAACTAGCCTGCTGAGGACCTGCTCCTGAGAACTGTGAGTTTTACTTCTCCCCTCTGGCGCTGCGCCTGGAGGCTGTGTCTAATCTGCTTAGAAATCTTTCCTTTCTGTCTGTCACTGAAGCCTGAACACACTTCAGGAATTAGATACTAATTAATGTCAACACACTACAAATGAAGAAAGAAGGGAAATTGCCTGGGCTCATTCCTGAGAAAATTTTAAGCACTTGGTTTCAGTTCAAGTTAATTTGTACCTCAGGGCAGCATTGAACCAAATCATAAAATGTGATTCGTATGGATGAGTGAGCTGGAGGTGGGCTAGGTGAGATACTTGACAAAATTCTGGTGTTCATGTTGTGCCCATAAGGATGCTGCTTACAACATAGAGGATGGGGGAATTTAATTGAAAGCACCAGACAAAACTTCTAAACTGTAGCTTCACTAGACATACATTTGAGCGTGTCTTCATAGAATTCTAGAAAATAATTTCCAAAATAACATTTTCTCTATCTTAATCCATTGTTGCTCAATGAGCTTCACTGAATAACTTTTCTAGGATTTGAACAAATATATCATTGCACAGATCTTAGGAAGTCCAACTCTTTAAATCAGAAGCAAATTTTAATATTGTATTTTTGTGAACTCCCAGATACAGATCATCATTTTTGGATAATCTGGCTAATAAATGCCTCCAAATAGGTTATGTTTGTTTGAAAGTTATGCGATTGGGTGAATCAAACCATCAAGAATAAAAATTCATTCTACAGTAAAACAATTGGAGGCAGTTAAGATTTATCAGGAACAGAAAGACTTAATAGGGGATTGGTTAGTGTTCACATTTCTTTCTTTTTTTAAATAATAATATCTTTATGTCATCAAAATACATCCCCTTCACCAGTGTGACATTCCTGCTTCCAATGCTCCCCATCTCCTTCCTCCCCAACCCCCTGCCTGTCTTCAAGACAGGCATTCTATTTCTCTCACTCACTACCATTGTCATGATACTTGTTAGTGTAATTATTTCTCTAACTGCACTCACCACTCTTTGTGGTAAGATTATTTTGTGAGCTAGTCCTTGTCCTTTCAGTCCTCATCTCTATTGTGCGTACACATTTCTTAAGGCTTTTTCATTATGCTTTTTTCCCTTTAAGGATATCTTGATGAGCATTATACTGTTCTTTAGCTAACCAAGACTATCTGAATTTGGACAGGTAAGTGCCTTGCTTGCTTTGCTCAGACTTGGAATGGAAAGGATTCAACTATCTAACAACTCTTTCTCTGTCCATTAACACAATGACAGATATACAAGATAGGCTAATTTTATTGAATAAATGAGGACTCCAAACTAATGTTATCTTTTTTATTTTGTCAAACCAGGTTCCAACACTCGGTTTCAAATATAGAAGTCAACTACTGGAGCACAAGTTTTAGTGCTCAGGCTTTCACACACACACACACACACACACACACACACACACACACACACACACACCAAACCAAAAATAATCAATAATAACAACAAAAACAAACCAATTAGATTCTAGAACTGGGGAGATTGCTTCAGTGATAGAGAATATGCCTATCATGTGCAAATCTCTGAGCTTGATCCCTGACATTGCTGGTCTCTGAGAATCACTGGGTGGTTCCTTAGTGATTCCTATTACAGAGGAATATTAATAGACATATTAGTAGACAAACCTATTACTGCCAGGTGGAGCTTGTAATTAAAATGTAGACCTGTTTCTAATATTTTTTATATTTTTTTATTGAAACCAATGTGACTTACAAGTATTTCAGGTACATAGTGACAGTGAATTAGGGCCATCACCATTATTGACCTCCATACACCATAGTTCCAGGATGCATTTCATACCTCTACTCTTACCCCCTGGACTGCTAATGTAATATGTCCATTTTGTGTATAGCTTGTTATAGTGTGTGTCTTTTCATTCTATTGTCATTGATTTTGGTTTGGGTATTTAGATCTGACCATTTTTATCCACTCAATGCTCCTGAGACCACTTGGCCTCTGGGTCCCATCCACTTTTTTTTTTCTTTTCTCAATTTGTAGGAGGACATAGAAATATGAGATAGAGCAATATGATTCGCTTTCTATGGTTCTGTATAAAAAAGGCAGGAGCCCCTACATAGAAGCTATAAATAAAATTTAAAGAAGAAGATAAAAGGGGGAGGGCACATTTTGCTTTTTTTCTTTTTGCATTGGTGTTGTAAACGTTGGTGAAATTAGAAAGGAAATTCCTTTGGGCTATGAGATATAGGATGTCTCTACCCTTAAAGCATATTGTTATAAGACTAACTACAGACTCTGGGCATGTTAGTTGTCAAAACCCAAGGTCTTTCTTTATGGTATCAGGAAAAGTTCTGCTCAGTGGTAATTGTTGTAGTCAGTCTTCTGTAATTAGAGATCTTGGTCTTTGCACATATCCTAAGACAGAACATCTAATTTCATCTCACCCTTAGATGGTGAGGCAGGGCAACCTGCCCTTAGATCAAATTGTTGCTGTTTCTTCATCATTAGGGTGTCATATGAACCTGGAGCAACTTGGTGCCAGAGCAGGATTAGGGTCTCCCCCAGAGGGGAGTTAGATTCCTGGTGCTGGTGCAGGGAACTGTGTCAGTTGTAAGGTTGGGACCTCGGATTTGGGGTAGGACGGTTGATGTCCAATCAATTGAGATCTAAGTTAAGGCCCATGATAAATGATAGAACTGTTTTTAATTAGTAAATATCCCCCTTAAATTGATATAAATTAGGATCAACAACAAATTAGTGGTGAAGGGGATCTGGAGTGAAGATTTATTTGGCTTCATCAATCCATTAGTTTTGGTAAAGTTACGAAAAATTAAGCTCTAGGAAAGTTGACTTTGTTAAAAATTGCCTTGATTTTCCACTATTTAGAGAATGCCTTCCCTTTAATCTTCATATGATGAATGGAATGAAGGGACTGAAATGAGTATAATTTTTATTTGTTTTCTCTAAAAACTCAGTAATGAGTACATGGAGAATGTGAGAATTTTGGGATTTCTACAAGCTATATATATGTATATATACTTATACATATATATGTATATATACATATGTATGTATATATACATATATATATATATGGTAGGAATGGACAGGAAAGAACAATTAAATGAAAAGTCATCATAGAAAGAAATTCAGGCTTAAGAAATTACTGTTTAGAACTTCTTGGTTCCTCTATGAATTGGTATTCCTGAAAATAATTTGCATAATTTTTACTGATCTTAGTAAAGTTTTACAAGATTAGTGATCTGGAAAAGAAACAAAAGTTTAGGAGCAAGAACAAAGCAAACTTGGATTTGATCTGTGAGCATGGTAGGCAGACTAGTGAATGCACAGAACTTTATTCACATTTAACAAAGAGCATTGATCCACTTTACAAAGATGGACTTATAGCAAATTAATATTTATTTTAATTTTATTTAAACATGATCAACAAAATGATTATGGTAGTATTAGGTATGTAATGAATTTAATGTTATGAATTTAATTATAATGGGATAGCACCACTATTTTATGAACTCTAGAGCATGTTAAAATGGCTGTGTGTGGGGGTGGTGGTGGTGAGGCACAAACAGACCAGTCAAAAAGATAGATTTGAGGGACTTTGTATAGATCAATGGTGATTGAGAACTTCAAACTGAATCTGATTCAGTTTTTGTGTATTTGCATTCCAACTGACATCATAAACACTAAACCAACAATAGACAAACATACAGTGATGTTGTTCAGTTCAATGAAGCTAATTTCAATTTCATACAGGGATGAACAATGCTTCATACTAGACTAAACTTAGTGTGCTTGGGATTTCCAGGTATAGTGTGTGTGTGTTTATGTGTGTGTATGTGTGTGTGTGTGTGTGTGTGTGTGTGTGTGTACATAAGTGTCTGAGAATAAATTGTCATGAGGAAAATGGGAGCTCAAGAAAATTGCAGGTTTTGGATGCTAAATGCATTTATGAGTCAGAATTCACATATAGCTTTTCCTTTTATAAAGAGCTCTCCATAATTTTCCCATGTGTTTTTGTGTGAAGTACATGGGATGTATATATATATATAATATAATATATATATATAATATATATAGGTGTATGAATGTATATGCATATATTGTTGAAGTTAACACAGAGTACTACTTCAAGATTCACTGATTATCAGGATTAAAATGCTGTTGCAGTAATAAATCAATGATTGGGCCTGGAGAGATAGCACGGTGGTGTTTGCCTTGCAAGCAGCCGATCCAGGACCTAAGGTGGTTGGTTCGAATCCCGGTGTCCCATATGGTCCCCCAGTGCCTGCCAGGAGCTATTTCTGAGCAGACAGCCAGGAGTAACCCCTGAGCACTGCTGGGTATGGCCCAAAAACCAAAAAAAAAAAAGAAAGAAAAAAAAAGAAATCAATGATTATGCCACCTCATTAAAATGAAATTAGTAAACAGTTGTTAAAAGCTTGAAAAATATGCCTCTCTTGCCAGGATGAACAGGTTGCAATCTATGGAAACTATCAGAAGTGTGAGGCAAATGGAATTAAAATACAACTTTTCAAAATTAATATAGAGGGGATTCTATCCAAATGCTCAACTAGATATATGGATCACTGGCTTAAAAATGAGATTTTGGTTTCATAAATCTGCACTCTGGTTACTCTACAGCAAAGAGATGGAGGAAATACATTATCTCCCATGAGACGATATGACTAAAATTGGGCTAAAATATTACACTACATTTCTATATGTTACATTCTTCTATATATGTTCTATTCTTGGCATTTTGCTATCATATTATGTTATCTGTGATTGGTTTAAGATGACTTCAGAGGCAGGCATGGTTTGGTGAATGCACAAAGCTCTCTACATAGCTGTTTAATTAAGTTTCCCTCCTTATTTGCTCACGTACTAAAATTTCCAATGTTTAAAAAAAGAAACACCCCCAAATGATTATGACAAAGGCTGTGATCCATCTAAGCTTACAAGCAAACAAGGCTGAACCTGATCTGTGCATTGTTGGGCACTAGGGAACAGCTGCATGTCATCTACCTTCACTGGTGTATTTTCTCTTTATTGCATTCCATATCTGTTTTGGGGGGAGGGGTTGCTTGAAAAAGAGAGAGGAAGAAAGGGAGATGGAAATAGATAAAAGGAAACCATTATTAAGTTAAGACTAAAACTAGTTTCTAAAACTTACTGACAGAAGGTATGTTGGGTAGAAAGTTACAGATCACTACTGAAGTCCAAACTTGGACTGTGCATGTAACTTAGTGGTGGAGTAAATGCTTTGTATGTATGCAGACCTGAGTCTGTATCCCCCACTTTAAACATGTAAACAAACAAAAATATTCAAATTTTGTCTATCTGCATTTTATCTATATTTTTAGTCAAGAATCCAATTAAACAGTGAATAGTTTTGTCAAATGGCATACTTTAGTCTCAGTTTAACTTGCTTACGTAAACTGAAGAAACAGGAAGGAGCTCTCCTTTCTATGTGGCTTTCTATAAAAAAAAACATGAAAAATGACATTCAATAGTACATTCAAATAGTAAAACTTTTATAATTCATGGCGACTATTTTTGAGTGCAAAATAATGAGAATATGGATTGGCAAAATAAATCACATCTGGAAGAAAAAAGCATAATCTAATACTGTAACTAATTTTTCCACATTCACATTAAGTCTAGGCATTGGTATTATTTAAAAATAATTTTGATTATATTTATAATAAAGGATAAACAGAGTAGTTCAATTTAATAATAAAAGGTCCTTGGTAAAAAGTGAGAACACATTTTTTATAAATAGTTCAATTGGAAGAAATATTGTGCTAAAATATAATTAATACTAGAACAGACTTTTAAAAAAATATGATAGATATCAAATATCTTAAAACTTTGTACAGCTTCCACAAATTCTTGTTTACCCAGACATAAAAGTCTGTTTCTAAATAAAAATTGTAAAACAATTCATTTTGGCTCAATGTGGTCTTACCTTTAAACATTCTTTTATTTAAAAATTTTTGAAAACAATTGTTTGTAATCATGGTATTTAAATAAAGAAATTATTTTAAAAAAATTAAAAATAAAAATGTTTGAAAGAGGAGTGCAGTTAATACAATTACTTTATAACCATACAATAAAATATGCAGTCTTAAATAGCCATATGACAAATATAATAATCATTGTGATGGAAAAATGGACATAATGTATTAACAACAAAAATAATTTGCCAGCACATTGTCTAATAGCATGTATATTTTGTAAAATAGAAATGTAAAAGCATCTGGAAAGGCTAGAGAGAATAGTTAGCAAAATGGAAAATCTATTTTATTTTTCTGCTTTAAAAACGTTTTTTCAAGTTTTCTGCTAAAATGCTTATTTAATCAACATACTTTTATGTGTGTCACTAAAAAAGAACTCAAATGGTATTTAAAGATCTTTCTCTTCATGAATCTAAAGATTTGATTCAACTTGGATGTTATAATGCATGTGATATATGAGGGTATTTGCACTAGAAGAGCGTAATGGAGAAACCCTCACAGATGTCTGAGACTGATGCTATTTGGGGACTGTGAATGAGAAAAAAAAAACATAAAGTATTCAAGTGCACCACAATCCTAAGATTGAATGCTCCCCCCACTGGGTTGCCATCTTGTCTGTCACTCAGACCCAGATGCTCACACTCTAACTCAAGGGTAACAAACTAGGAATTCACAAGATGAAAGGCTCTATTATATTGCTGATAATGAGTTGAGGAGTAATTGCTCAGGCAATCCTAACCTTTTATTTCCTGATTCTGATGCAAGTGAAATGTTAACCTTCTCATGTTACATGGTTTATCTAATATATGTATAGATATGCACAGAAGTATATGATAAAACAGTGTTTTATGGTTGTGGTAAGTAAGCAGCTGGGTAGCACTGTGATTTGTACAGACGAATGTAAGTTCAAATATAAACAGAAATAGCTACTTCTTTGTTGAGCTTTTATAGACTGTTGCTTTAACCCAAGCAAGTGCAATTTATTGGAAAAATGTAGAGACAATAATGAACACAGTACAAAACTCCATTATAATATGAAGTTTTCCAGTCTATAATTGCACTATCAATATCTTCTTCAATCCATAGAAGGAACAGCTTGCTATATTTATTGCACCGGGATTGTTTAGAATACATCAAAACAAGTATACAAAGAAACATTCATACATAAAAACTCAATTCTCATTCAGGCTAGGGAGATGAACAATCTCTAACAAATGTATAATATCTACACTTTACCAAGCAGTTCTTGAAATCAGAGTTTGCAAATGGCTTCTACCTTGTAAATCTGCCTTATATTTGGCAAAAAAACAGGTAAATTAGACCAACACCTTTTGTAGCAAAGTTTCTGAAACAATTAGAATACTCTGTTGGATTTCACATCTTGTAGAAAATGAAGAGAAAACATGCTTTCCTAAAAATGATTTCTATAAGATTGCTACTCAGAGGATGTTCTTGCTCTTATTGATGAAGCCTTTCCTGCTGTTTTAACTTATCTGGTTGTGACAGAGTTTCCAGTAAAGAGATGGAGCATTAAATAGGAATGCCAATGAAGTATGGGAAATGCTGAGATTCCAGACTTTAAAAAAAATTCTATCTCTGATTTCATACCATAAAACGTATGACTGTTCAAGCTAACTATCTTAGCATTTATTGCTACACACCAAAGTATGCCTGTTAAGTATGCCTGTAGTGTTATCACATTACCAAATACTTACAATGCTTGCTTGATTGACAATTTCACAGTTGGCATACTGAAATATGTTCTGCTTAGCACCTAATGTTAAGCAGAAGAAAATTCTCTGACTATGTCATAGTTGAAAACAGGTGTTGAGTTTCTGGAAAAAAATTTATCCTGAAAGAAAGTCAAAGGTGACCATCAGATGCAAAGCTTGAATCTAAAATACATATTCTGTTTAATAATAAAAGCTAACAGATTTTTAAAAAACTTTTAAAAGTTTCATGCATTTCAATAAAAGTAATTTAATTTGAACGATCACAGCAAACTTTATCAAATAAGAAATACCTTTATTCAAATATTAAGTTTAAATATGCATTTATTAACATTTTAGTAAATGTATATATGTTATTTCTTTATATTAGTGGTTGGGAAACTGATTTGAGTGATCTTTTGAAATAGTTACAGAAACATAAATTGTAGAAGTTAAGAGCTGATATTGACTTTCATTCTTTTAGATTTTTAAAAAATTGTATTTTAGACTCTTTAATTTTGGACTCTAATAAGCAAAATGAGTAAATGGTCAAATCCTCAAAGGAATTAGAAGCAGGAGACAAGATATTTTTCCTGATTATTTATAAGATGTATTGGAAGCCCAAGTTAGGATAAATGGTAGGGTCGTGTAGTTCTAAGGCTTAGATGGTCAAATAGAAACAAGTTAATGTTATTTAAAAAAAAGTGTGATTGTGTGTACGTGTGTACTTGTTCTTATTATATTTTCAGCTACACACAGTGATACTAAAGGTTTACTCCTGGAATTTTGCTCAGGGTTCACTCCTGGCAATATATAACTAAATGTGGTGCTGGATATTGAACCTAGGTTTTATAGCATGTAAAGTAAGTGCCTTTTCTCTGTATTATATATCTAGCCATAAAAAATATTTACTATGATTTATAAGATGTTGATGATAGAGTTTTGAGCAGTCAGCATTCTAGCTCCAAGTTGTTTTGAGCATTCACTATTACAATATCAATCCCAGAACTAACTAGTATAATTTTCTTCCACCATTGTTTCCAGTTTCCCATTCATACCTCCAATCCAGTCCCTTAATAGGTACAAAATAATTTATTTTATATTGCTTGCTACAGCAAAAATGGCTCAGGGAATTATGGAAATATGCTCAGTAAAAGAAACTATGAAAATTGTTATACCTCACAATGGAGTCATTCAAGTCATTGTCAGAGAGTTTACTAAGCTGTTGCTAGTTGAACATTCTGTTATTAATTTTTTATTTTTTGAGCTTACCTGATGTCTATGAACTTTCTAATCTAATTTGGTATACGGTCCTACCAGACTGTCAATGTTGTGTAATTTGGAGGTGTCACTCCAGGATCTGTAAAACTGGACCGATAAGTTTCAGTGGACTTGGTTTGGCATGCAGCTCATCTGAGATAAGTGGTGAAACTGTGAAGTTGGGCTATTCTTATATGGTGTCAGCCGTGGGATGTGTATGTGGATTCTGGGTCTTCTGGTTTTTTTTTTTTTTTGAGGTAGGCTGCCCCCAAAATGATGAGTTATTGGGGGTAGGCTGCCCACCCCTACACTGAGACGATACCAGAGCTGTTAGGCTGAGAATCCATGTTACCTGGATTTTTTTCATCAGATTGATGCCTCTGCAGAGATGAGTCCTGAAACAGTGAAGTGGAACCATTTGCATAGTTGGCATGCCAGCAGCTGTGGTGATTGAGTGCGGTGAAGACTGGTGTATCCAAGAGTTTCATCGGCTTGGTTTGCATTTCTTCTGAGATTAGTGGTGATATTGTGAAGCAGATCTATGCTTACTGGGCAGCAGCTGTGGGATGTCTCCCTTGTTATTTTCTATGTGATTCCCTGCTCCTAAATTTGTCCCCTCTAAAGTTATTCAGTTTGAATAAACTATACTTAATCAGACCAGCTGAGCGGAGTTTCCTAAAGCATAAATCATTCAATTAGTGACCTCAGTCTGCTTCCTAGGCATCCTCAGAACAATTACTTGGCCCTTTATCTATGCTATTCTTTTGCTCAGTGGGAAGAATAGAACTCTGCCTCTGTGAATCCAATCTATTTATTCAGAATTTTCCCAGTTCATCTGAGAGCACAAAGGGGACTGATAGTCTGTGGTGCCCCTTCTCCTGCCTCAGAGACACACAGCAGGGAAAGAGAGCTGGGAGTGTGGTTACCACATAAAGTATCTATCAGGCTCAGGCTGCAGCTGTGCCAGTCAGTAATGCTTCCTTCCATCCTTCAGCACATATTTCATAGACTAAAAATAGGGGGATCACACTGATCAAGGTGAAGGGAGACCAACAAAGTTACCCTCCTATGGCTGGGCTCAGATGCACAAGATGTCAGGAGATCTGATTTTAATTGAAATGCTATCATTAATATTCTGCACATGGGGCTGTTTTCCCTTATATGGTCAAGAGTGTAGGGTTTGGCAATGAAAAAAAAAACCAAAATATTGAATAAGAGCTGTAATATTAACTTATCAGGAGTGGTAGAAGAGAATTGTATTCAGTGAATGCCATGTCAAGACATGCTATTTATAGTTTGAGTACTTGAACAGATTGATATAACATGCCATGTAAAAAATATTCCACAATTGATTACTGTTTTATTCATTGGTAGTGAGTGGTTTTCTTAGAGACAGATTTTTTTTGTGTGATGGATGTGATAACAATTGATAAAACACTTCTTTGTTTTTTTTTTTAATTCTTTATTTGGCACTATGCTTAACTCTTTGAGAAAGCCGGAATACTTAAAAAAAGGGCAACAATATTGTATTATCATGATACCACAATGTAAACACTGAAAACTGACTCACCATCCAACTGATGTGGAAGGATCAAAGAGGACTCATATCATAGTTTAACTTTAAGTATGGTTTGTGGGAGATAAAAATTAGACTATCAGGTCAGTCTTATGAGAACTTATTTAGTTTCTTTATCCCTTTCAAGGTTGAAAATATAAAGGCTTTATTGGGAAATTGCTCAGATGGTGGCATAGAAAAAAAGCCAAATTATATTCAGAAATGGGCTATATACAAATGTCTATATGTTTGTCTGCATCTAGCTGAATTGAGAAGGGCTGACTGTGTAGAGCAGGTGAGAACTCTCAGAGATGCTGTTCCGAATCTGAACTTGGTGGCCCAGAGCTCAGGAATGTCCTGCATTGTTGTATTTAGAGAACCTCCTCCATATATTAGTCGTACTATATGAGGGGAGGGTGAGCAGGGAATTGAACTTGGGACTTCAGACATACTGGGCCTATACTTAAGTGGGTTAGAGGGTTAATTTCTAACAGATATTTGCCTTCTCTTGACAACATGGGAAACCTCAGCATTTGCCAACTTGTTGCTGGCATGGGTTAAAGTTTGTTTAAGAACTGGACTAAAATTTGGCAGTTTTCTTTTGCCTTTGTGAAACTCTTGGTGAAAGCATTTTGAAGAGATCCTATCATAAAACAAAGAATGATCTATGGTAGGGTGAATTACTTCTGACTTTATTTTTGGTAAGTAGTCTTGGTAGCCTTGGCAATTAAAGATAATGTTTATGCCTCCACAGAGGTGTTTATAGTTGAGGCAATGCTCTTTTGTTCTTTCTTGCCCTGTATTGCTAAAATTTCATCTGGCCCATGGCCACCCACTTTGTCAAGACACAGAACAGTCTACATATACAAAGGGAGAAGGTAATAGATATGCCAAATAATTATCTCACCTCTCTGCATATTGTTGACTAATTTGTTGATTAATTAAAAGCAGGGTACAAAGATCATTGTGATCTTAGCCTGGATAAACTTGAAATTCCGCTTCTGGGAGGTGGTGAGAATGAGTGCTAGATTGTTCTCACACACTTGATGTTGGGTGCCTTCCTGAGAGATGATCCTGTGGTCGTAGAAGAATCTGGGACTTCTCAGGAAATCTCACCCCAGCTGGTGACATTTGTCAGACTGCTTACTTGGTGAGAAATAGGTGTGCATAGATCTCTGGTTACTGTCCCAAAGGCATTGGAAGTATTCTTAAATTTGGTTATGATATTGGCCCCTTTGACCAAGGAAGACAAGACTCTTAAGTATAGATGCTGCTCCAAAATAGAAGAAAAATGTGACCTAACAAAGAGGACAGTAAAATCCAGATGGAATCAAACTGTCTTCTCTCAAAGGTAGTGCCAAGTTTTGGGACAACATCTCTTCCCATCACGTACCCCCAATTGAATTTTGAGACTACATAATTCTTTACTGCCCACTTCTTTTGCTTACATTTCACTTGGACACCTGGTATTTTTTGGACCAGTTCCTATGCCATCAGGATTTTTTTGGACTGGAGAGCTAGTACAAGGGATGTGCCTTCTAGCTGGATGACCAACTTTTAATCCCTAGCACCATACATACTTTTCTGAGCACAGTTAAGTGCTTTCAAATGCAAAAAAAAAAAAAAAAAAAAAGCAATCAGTGTATTCTTTAATTTTTTTATTGTTGAGCTGGAGAGAGATTACAGCACAATGCTGACCCTTGATAGATTCTCAGCAACCCATGTGATCCCCTGAGCACTGTTAGTAGTGACTTCTGAGCACACAAACAGAAAGAATTTCTGAGCATTACCAGGTGTAACCCAAAATAAAAAATATATATTGTAACTTAACATGGTTACAATAGTGTTGTTATAGTTTCAATGTATAGAGCTACTGGACTTTACCACTTACTGAAGACCCTTCCCATTATCCTTGTATCTCCTAGAGCCCAATTCTTCACATCCCTACTTACCCCCACTATAGTGTGTTCTTGTTTTCAACTTCTGTTCTTCTAGTTACAACTTCCTGGCATCAGTTCCTTTATGATCACTTTATTTTTATAGCACAGTTGTATTCTTGTCCCTTTCTCTTGAATATTGTTTTCCTTATAAGATTCCCCAGGAAGTCAAGTCTTAGTGTTACCCTTTGGTTGAAGGCCTCAAGACCCAGCTAAATCACTTTGAGCCAACAAAGAATGTGAGGAGATGATTTGGGTCTCCATCCATAGGCCACTCAAAATTCATGCTGTAGGTAGTAGCTAATGTTTCTTCTTCTTCTTCTTGTTCTTCTTGTTCTTGTTCTTGTTCTTATTCTTGTTCTTGTTCTTGTTTTTGTTCTTGTTCTTGTTCTTCTTCTTCTTCTTCTTCTTCTTCTTCTTTTCTTCTTCTTCTTCTTCTTCTTTTCTTCTTCTTCTTCTTCTTCTTCTTCTTCTTCTTCTTCTTCTTCTTCTTCTTCTTCTTCTTCTTCTTCTTCTTCTTCTTCTTCTTCTTCTTTTATTTTTTGGTTCTTTTGGGCCACGCCTGGAAGTGCTTTAGGGTTACATCTGACTTTGTGCTCAGAAATTGCCCCTGGAAAGCTAGGGGGACCATATAGGATTCCGGGTATCAAACCCAAGTCCATCCTGGGTCAGCCATGTGCAGGCAAATGCCCTACCACTGTGCTATCTCTCCAGCCCCAGTAGTTGATGTTTCTGAGGTTGAGTTGCAGGAGGTGTTGAGTGTGATAGTAAGAGATGTGTGGGAGGAAGTGTGGTATTTGTGTGCTAAGGTGTGTGTGTTTTTGTGTGTGTGTGTGTGTGTGTGTGTGTGTGTGTATTGCATGCACACAAGCACAGTGGGAACTAAATATGATGTTAGAAAAGCTAAGGGAGGTGGCATGCCAGTGGATTTCTTTCCTGAAAGACAAGTGAGGTCAGTTTCTAGGTCTGTTCCTGCCCTCACCTGAAGCAAACCTTAATCCTGGATCACAGACTGTGTATTTAGAAATGAAGCATATGAAAAAAACAAAGACGGAGCAGGTGCTCCTAGAACTACAAAAACAACCCTAAATCATTGCCACAATTCTGGTCAATATATTTGTGCCATGATAGAAGGGAAAGAGCTGGAAACAGGATGCTCTGGTTAAGAAATTCTGCGGCCTTAATTTCATCGTCACTTTTGGAGTTATGATCAAATAGTAGAGAACAGGAATTTTAAGACTGCTCTTTATCCATGGATCAGAGAGGGGATCTATGGCTGAGATGTCAAGAGGAACGTAGGTACCCTGATATTCCTCTGCTAGTTTCCTAGCCTTCTTAATTTCTTTTTTCACAGTTAAAGTATGTAGAATTGTACATATATCCACATAGAAATTTGTATAAACCGGTAATAAGATAATACTTCTCACCTATATAAATTATAACGGAAAATAATATAAATATTAACATAGGTGATTTTAAGAACCCATGTTTATTGCAGCTTTATTTACATAAGTGAAAATCAGAAAAAAAAGTTTTATAGGTGATTGAAAATAAATATTTTGTAGATAGAACACTGTTAGATTAAAAAAAAAAAAGATGCAGTTGCTATGTCTGCTTTTAGCCAGCTCCACAGACTTTATTCTCAAAAGAAATGTGTACCAAGCTTTGAAATATATCGGGTATACCAACCACACAGCTGAAAATGAAAAAGAAAAAATATGTAAAATCTTAAAAATCTTGTGAGGAGAGGGCAAGCCAAGTCTGCCTCTCCTCCCTGCCAAAGCCATGCCAGCTGCACCCTCCCCTTACCACAACCATTTCAACAATGGCCTAACTTCACCATTCATCCATGGCTCTCTGTAGAAACACCAATATGAACAAACTTCCAGGCATGAAAGTACTTGGGCTGACTCATCTAGGGTTAGTGCAGGCATCTGCCCCTTTTCCATCTTCTTGTACCTACAGAAGTCCTAGTAGTCCAAAATATATCCCACAAAAGCCACAGTATCAGCTATTGTGCTTGGACTTCCTGGATCATAGGGCCATGAATACTGTCATCTCTGCAAGAACACACCGATTTGAAGCCATCTTTATTTATTTATTTATTTATTTATTTATTTATTTATTTATTTATTTATAGTGGTTTACAATATTGTTCTTAACAGTTGTGTTTTTTTCACAGATAAAGTTGTTTATGATTGAGTTACAAACATACAACAACCTTTGCTAATGCACATTTCTTGCCACCAGTGTCCCCAGTTTCCCTCTTACCGTCCCTGATGCCCTATCCCCTTCCTGACTCTGGGGCATATATTTTTCTTCTCCTACTCTCTCTCTCCTCCCCTTTTCTCTTTTCCCTTTTAGACACTTTGGTTTGCAGTGCAGCTCATATTTCACACCACCAATGTTCCCACTTTCCTTTCCACATCCCTCCTCCCCCGGCAGCCTCTCTTTCTTTCTCTCACTCTTTTTTTGACACTGTGATTTGCACTATTGCTAATTAAGGGTACTTTATCCCGTTTCAGCACCCAGTTCTTGTCCAGAGTATTCAGTTTCAACCATCACCGAGAACTGTTCACTACCCTAACTACATTCATCACTATTTGTGGCAAGCTACCTATCATGGACTGAAGACATCTTTTCTCCAACTTTACCCACACCTTCCATATCTCCTCTGCACATTCATCTACAGGAACTTATTTCTCTCTCTCTCTCTCTCTCTCTCTCTCTCTCTCTCAAGCATCCATAGGTCACATTTATTGTTCAGACCATGCTCCCAGTCACTGATTTTCTAAATTGCCAGAGTGATTTAGTAAAGCTCCACTTTGTGTTTTCTCTCTTTTGTCTTCCAAACTCATTATATCCCACCAGTCTTTGGAGCTGGAGGGTTGTTTGTGATAAATCTGCTAAAAATCTTAAGGATGCTTCATTCTATATAATTATAATTTTTTTTTATTTTACTGCAGTCAGTATTCTATCTCTAGCTGTGGTTTCCATCATTGTGACTAGTATGTGCCTTGTTGTTCTTGTATTTGGGTATCTCTTTCAGCTGGTACTCTTCAGGCCTCCAGGAAGTGGGTACATGGACTCTTCAGCTCTATCAACTTCTCAAGCCTTCCATTCTCTGTCTCACGTTCTCAATTTCTGCTGTGATTCAGAGATTAAAATGAATTATCTTCCTTGTGTCTTGATTGAAATGTGTCCTGATTCATCGATTCCTTTGCATAAAGAATTGAGTAAGCAGGAGATAGTGCCTGCCACCTTAATTTCAGAGTAAATGAAACATTAGCCTGAGGGGCATCTGTCTATGATTGCTAAGGCAGCAATCTTGGTGTCTTTCCCTCACTTTCCCATTGATTTGTTGATAGTTTCCCAGAATTCCAGTGAGTAGACAAACCCAAGAAACAATAAACATTGTAGCAATCCTCTCTTTTCTGGCTTCCATATCAATGCTACCAAAAAGACTCAACCCCAGACATAAATAGATACATCACCTTTATGATAAGATAGTCTCAATAAGTTAACATATATTCATTCTTCATTCTTGTACTGCCAGCACAAAAACTTGGGTCTTAATAACCAGAAAGTCTCTAGTGATGGCGTGAAATGTCTAAGAGGCATGTTTAGAATGTAGGGGATCTGTCACAAGTTCACATGTAGTTCAAGACAGAACTAACTAGTCACTAGTGTCTACTGAGCATAGTGTAGTTATGCTTTAATAAGTCAAATGTGTGGAATACTAAATATACGGAATACTAAGCACTCAGTAGAGAAGATGAAATCATGATTTGCTATTGCAGGGATGGATCTGGAGAGTAAATTGCAAAGCAAAATGAGTCTGAGGAAAGGGGATTAGGATGGGAAAAGGGGCCACTATGGCAATCATAGGGGGAAGTAGTCAATCCAGAGAAGAACTAGGTACTGAAAGGAGGTAAAGTGATATATAAGATTCCATTTGATTAACAGCATGCAAACCATAGTGCCTAAAAGGAAAAAAAATAGAAAGGAATCCGAGAGACAGACTTGGAGGTGGGAAAGACCCTGAGAACATTGGTTGAAGAAAGGAGACACTAGTAAAGGGATTGATGCTGATCATTGGTGATGAAGCTCAATCATGAATAACTGTAACTGTGTAATTCACAATGCAATTAATAAAAAAGTTAAATATCTTCCAAGGGCTAAGTTATTTTGTTTGTTTGTTTTTGGATCACACCCAGCAGTACTCAGGGGTTTCTCCTGGCTCTACACTCAGAAATTGCTTCTGGCAGGCTCGAGGGATCATATGGAATGCCGGGATTCGAACCACCATCCTTCTACATGCAAGGCAAACATCCTACCTCCATGCTATCTCTCCGGCCCCAAGCAAGGGCTAAGTTTTAAAGTAGAAATTATTGTGGCACTTCGGATATTCCCTTGGAATTCCTCTCCCAGAATGTGGCCTCCACTTTTACAGAGGATTTTCTTCCTGCCTACTTCGGCACAAGCCTTTTCTCTGTCCTGACTATCTTGCTCTCTGCCTAGGTGTCTGCTCCTCCTCTTTCTCCCCAAGCTGCTCTAATTCCTCAGATCGCTGTAACCTTTTGAAGCCTGATTCTGGAGTCATTTGTGTATATGGTTCTCAGAAGGTCTCAGAACAGACACATCACAGCACCCGGCAGCTTGTTCCAGGTGCAGCTTCTCAGAACTTGAACAGAACAACCATCTCGGCACTTCAGTCTCTTTTCTGTGGGGGAGTGACTCATATCATCATCTGATAACATCGGCTCTGTGGCTCTGTGCCACCTGAATGGGCTCAGAATCTACTCTCTGGCTTATTGGGAAAGATGAGGCTGCAGCCTCCCAAACAGTGCTAAGGTGGCCTGGGTCTTCTATTAATACTAGGCCAAGTAGGTGGCAGTTCACTGCAAAAGCTCAAGGATTCAGCAGTACTCAGACACTGCAGTCATGATTCCCCCAGCAACAAAAGGTGCTCAGGGGATTCCAAGATCACCTCCTGGCAGTATAAAATTGTTGTGGGGTGGTGGGGTGGTGGTCCTTGATTTTCAGGTCAGGGTGGACTTTATGCAAGAAATGTGTTTAATTTCAATTTATCTCTCTGATCCCTGTCTTTGCCTAGTAACCTAGAAGTTACTAGATAACTTCTCCCCCCTGTGAGATCGAAAAGCATAGATTCTGCATTTTATAGTGTAGATTTGTTTCTGTGCCCATGAAATTATACATCATTTATGGATGGATCTGGTCTAGAGAAAATCCTAAGGAATGTTTAAAAAACACCAGCCCTTATTTATTTATGAGAATATACTAAGTAGTTTCCAGTTTGAGTCACTTTTCTTTCCATATCACATGCTTATGCAACTTTCCCAAAATTATTTATAGTGAAAGCATGTTACTGATGACTGAAATTTTTATTTTGAATCAGTTTCTATGCTGTTACTTTATTTTTTGCATTTAAAATATCGAATTAATTTGTATATTTCAGCAATTAATAAATTGATGACAAAGTACAATTTCAAAGGAATCAGTTTAGACATAGCTAAATTAGTACCACATAGAAAAAGATGTGCAAGTTTGCTCTTGTAACCGATGATGCTCTTAAAGAAAAAAAACACACCTTTGTTACTAATAATAAAGCACTCTGGTATTTTTCAGTCTAGGGCATATGCAAACTTGCCTGTACAGAATGTTCTTGAGGCATAAACTCAAACTCAATAAATGGAACAAGACCCTACAAGCAACTCTTTAAATCCAGTCGTGCATTTTTCTTGAATATAAATATCATTTCATATGAATTGATATCACTAAATATGCACTCAGATTTGCTGCTGTTTTCAATGACAAGAAAAAACAAAATTATAGTATTGCACAGATAAAATAATCTTTCTTCATGTATTTTTAAAAGTATAAAAGTGTGGAATCCCTTTATTGAATGGTTTCTTCACCCAAGGCTCAGGTGTGGCTCATTTCCTCTCTATGCAGATTTCAAATCCTTTTAATATATATTATATATTTTAATAAATAATAAAAACATTGCATTCACAAGTGTTTTCCCTGCAGTCAAAAGTATCATTAGTTAGCAGAGAGCTTTCTATATGACGGTCACATTTAAAATTAGCTCTTACGTTTCAGGGTGATATTTGGGTTAATGGGTATTGAAATGCTAAAGCTCAGGTTACTTGTAGTGTGTATTCCTTGTATAGTCCTAGTAAAATGGCTCAGACTAATGAAAGTAAAAAGCCCGCCCAGAAAGGACTCTTTTTAAAAGATAGCCCTAACATTCTATGGCTATAGTATTTTGGGGCAAGTGAATGGTAAAGTTCTTAACTGTTAATAGCTTGGGCATAAGTTTATGTAATTGTGGTTAAGAATATGGTGATTGTTAATTTAATTCCTAGCTGACCCAATTTCCATTCATATAAAATGTTCTGGGAAAGTCACTAGAGACCACTGTTTCTTTAGTTTAAATGAAATTGCTTTGCCTTTTTATAATATTTCAAATTTCCTCTACAAGATAGGATAATTCTATTAAAACAGATGGTTTAAACAGGTAAAAATGTGCAGGTAAAATTTTATAGTGTACCAACCAAGATTCATAGGCAGCAGTCTATGAAGTACAAGGAATTCTAATACCAGGAAATAACATAATGGAGTGGAAACCAAGGTAAAGCTAGTCTAACAGTCAGATGGCTGAATGGAAATTTCTCTATTTGGAGGACACAATTATAAGCCCGGTTCTCTGGTTCTCTGAGCACTTTTTCAGCCATTATAAATCTGGTTTTGAAACCATGCTATTTGGTATTAAGGAGGAGATCTGGAAATAAAAAATAAAAATCCTTATTTTGCCCTGAAGATAATCACTGGGATGCACACAATTGATGCTTTTGGCCCACTCTTCTTTCATGAGGTTCATTATTGCGTGTTTTACAATCACCTCAGAATAAGCAATCTGTACTTGAATTCTCATTGTGAAGTCAATCCTTAAAAACAAAACAAAACAGAACCACTGTTAAGATGGAAGCACTGAGAGGATAATGAGATCAAAAGAGCTAAAAGAGCTCTGCTCTAAAAGAATACATTTATAAAAACAGAGTGCCAGACAGTCTTGAAAGTGTTTTCAATAGAATTAAAAAATCAGGGCACACAATGAATGTACCTTCACACACATATATTTACGTTTCTGTAATGTATTTGATACAATATCTCAATAAATCTTATTTGCTAACCTCATTAGCATTGGCATGACTGCACGCTCCTACATGTGGACTAAGCTCTGGCTTTGGGACAAGCCCTAATGACTCAGGGCAATGTGTTGATGCGAGGGTCAGCTTGAGGTCTCGCTTTATTTAATGTCTTTATTAACGATCTGGGAGAAAGAACAAATAATTCTTAAAGGAAATAGTATCTGAGAGACAGGCACACAGGCTAAGTGGAGGACACAAGAAGTAGGATCATGTGAGCACCATGGCAGGTTGGCTCAGTCATTTGATCTTTCTAAGTCTGTTTCTCCACGTGGGAAAAGGAGATAATGGCACTCCTATGAGAAAGTACAGATAAGATTTTATGATTTCAATTATAAAGTAGCATAACACTCTCTGAAAGTGTTTGCTGCTTATCTGCTGCTTACAAGACTTGTCAGGAGTCATTTTAATGCAGCGAACATAGGGAAAGCATGAGACACAGAGTAAAAGCATGGCATGGTTAAGGGATAGCATAATTGGGGAGTTAACAGCTAAAACCCACCTGAACAAGGTCTATGGAAATAGATGCTTAGAATAGGAAATGAGTAGACCCTAAAAGAATCACTTGTGAAAAATATCTGTGAAGGAGGGATAGTGGGAAGATGCTAATGCTGGCTGCTTATTTGCTTTTTTAAATATGGGGGCAATGCCAAGGAACCTTCCCCTTTCTTTTTCTCCTTCTAGTTTGTGGCTATATTGTACTTGAGATGTATTTACATTTAAGTACAAGTTAATTATTAGCTCTGATTGTATACAATTTTAAACTGTTTAAATATAAGGTAGGAAGGAACTAGTTGAGTATTTCAGGTAAAACCTGAAGGAAATACCTTGGTAAAGTTTCCCCTACTCAAACAATCTTAGTATTTAAGGCATTTTTCTTGTTCTACACAGAAACCATTATAGACACAAAGATAAAAATGATTTATAGGATTGTTTTTTCCCAAGAATTCTTGTAAGAGCTGTAGAGACACTATTTTAATTTATTTTGTTCTGGTTTTGGTTTTCATCCAGCAGTGCTCAGAGTTTACTCCTGGCTCTGTGCTCAGAAATTGCTCCTGGCAGGTTTGGGGGACCCTATGGGGTACTGGGGATTGAACCTGGGTCTATCCCGGGTCACCACATGTAAGGCAAAAGTCCTACCTCAGTGATATAGCTCTGGCCACTCAGCTACCTTGTCTTAAGGGTTATTCCTGGTGGCACTCTAGAGATCTTGTGGTTCTAGGGATCAAACCCAGGCCTCTTGCATGCAATGACATCACTCTCTATCTTTTTCTCTGCCCTATTTGCTCTCTTCCTTTCTCTCACCAGAGATGGGTCAGGTGAGCCATGTATGAGGAGACCCATTGTGCTATCACTGTAGCCACAGCTGAAGAGTCTTTTATCTTTCTAGTAAGAAAGACTCTTCATCCAAAGTAATATTGAAAAGTTCTTGAATTCTAAAGTAGTGTTGCTCAAAGTACCTTAGTCCCAGTATTTTCTAGGAACGATTTCCAAAATATAGAAATGTCTTTACATCAGTCCAGATAATCAAAGTAGACTCTCCAATGAGATTCCCAGCCATTCCCAAAGTGCTTCAGTCAGAGAAAAGTCTTAGTAAAGGGATTGGAGTGGTAAAGAGATGTCTAATCAGCAATAGTCTTTTTGTTTGTTTGTTTTTAGATTTTGGGCCACTCCTGGTGATGCTCAGAGGTTATTCCTGGCTATACGCTCAGAAATTGCTCCTGGCTTGGGGGACCATATGGGACTCTAGGATCTAACCATGGACTGTCTTAGGTTAGTGCATGCAAGGCAAATGCCCTACTGCTTGCACCACTGTGCCAGTCCCAACAATAGTCTTTGGCAGCTAATATCTTCCTTAGTATGCTCTTTTCAAACTGATCCCAGAGATTTACACATATTTGAGCTTTCCTTTTGCCAGCATATATCCAAAGATTGCATAGAAAATTAGTTACTCCGTTGCTTTTCAGCTTTTTTGCTTTTAAAATCAACCTGCAATGACTATATCATTACTCTATATCATGTTACAATCTCTAAGAGTACATCTTGCATCAGATCCAGGTTCCATCCTTGGCACCACATGGTTTGATTTTCCCTGAGTTATTTACCTTAAATTTATTTTTAATTTATATCTTTCTTGCTTTCAAAAATACCATTTTGAAGATCATATTTCAAATCATCTGTCTAATGAAAGTTAAAGGGAAAAGCCATTTCAGATTCTCTGATGCGACTTCAAGGGGTCCTTATTAAAAATGCGCTTCTGAAATCAAGACTGAAGTTCATCTTCCCTCCTTTAAAGCAGTATTTATATAAAAAGCCACTGATTTATTTTTGTGAGAGACAAAGTACTACAAAACAAACCTACATATAATGAAACATTTCCCTGTACTTTTATTGAGTCACAAATTGGGCAAATTGCCATTACACCTCAGATGGAGCTAAGCAGGTATTTCCAACCTGCATGATAGGGTCCTTATCTTAAAAATAATAATGAGTCATCCACAGCAAAATTTATTTCAGGGCAGTACTGGGGGCTACTCCCAGTGATGATCAGCCTATGGTGTTGGGGATTCAATGAAGGGCTTGACTGCTAGGCATATGTTCTACCACCTAAGTGATCTCCTGATACCTTGGTTTCCTTTTTATAGAAAGTCTTTTCTAGCGGTGTTTGTCCCGGGGAAGCCAAGAATAACTCTGATACAGAAATGACTGTTGGGTCTCTATCCATGCATTTAAGAAATAGAGATATAGAAATGAATTCTTGATTCATTTTGAACACATAATATAATGTTTGTGAAAATGGAAAGATCCCAGAAAAAGACCTATAAAAACATAAGTCCCTAAAAGGTAGAAAAGTTATGCCATAGAATAAGAAAAAGTGAGTTAAAAAAAATAAATCTAGAAAACACAATGAAATAAGTTATAAATTGAAAAAAAACTGTGTTCTTTGAAAGGATAAATTTATTGTAAGTGATCACTTGTGGCTAAAGTTAATTTTGACTACATATCATCCCAATTGTTTCAAAATAGTTCTTTGACATGTGTTGGTGTCAGAAGTAAATTTTACTTACATAAGACCAATTATTGTTTTGCTCTCTTTCCTGACAGGCTGTGGCTTGCACCTCTTTATTATTCAGTCTTCTTTTTATTTTTACATTTGAAAGAGAAAAAAAAATCCCTTCAAGGGAGTCATCTTGTTCTGAGCCAATGGCTGCTACATGGTCTTCTTTCTGAATTGAACTCAAGCTACCTGTATTTAGGACTAAAGATGACACAGTTTATTTGATATCTCCCACTCAATTTCACTCTAAAATATTTCCCTCAAATTCTGTTGTTTACCAATCTGGGAACAGCTAGATTTTTTTTGATGTTTGAATTTTTATTTTTATTTATTTATTTATTTATTTATTTATTTATTTTTTATTTTTATTGTGACCAAAGTGCGTTACAAATCTTTCACTGCATCATTTATGGTACATAGTGAAAATGAATGACGAGGATTCCCACCACCAGTGCTGTCCTCCCTCCACCCCTGTTTCCAGTATGCATCCCATATCTCCCTTCTTTACCCCCCAGAATGATAGTGCAACTGGTCTCCACTTTACAGCTTGTTGTTGATTGAGCATCCATTCCACAGTCATTGGAGATAAAAAGGATAAGAAAAAAGGGAGAAAAAAAATTGGTGACAACTACCAAAAAAAGAAAGAAGAGAGAGAAAAAAAAGAAAGAAAAGAAAAATGGAAGAAAAAGGAAAATAATTGACTCGGCAAATAAAAATAAAAATAAATCTCTAAATAATAACCACAAGAATGAAAAAGAAAGAGAAAAGTGGAAGGAAAAAGAGAAGGAAAATAAAGTAAAAACCTAACAAATTAAAACAAAACAAGAAAAAGTATGGGTGCTGGAGTGGCATGGTTGGTGTTTCCCTCCACTTTTTTTTTTTTTTTCATAGGCACAGTAAGCATTGGGGAAGAAAGGGAATTCCCGTGGCCTAAGAGATTCAGGGTTTCTCCATCCTTGAAGCATACCATCATGGGATCAACCCCTGGCTCCATATATACTCATTACCCCATCCCAAAGGCTTTTTTGTGATGCCAGGAAAGTTTCCTCTTGGTTGTATGTGAGAAAATCAAGCCACTGTAGCTAGCAATCTTGGTATTTGCACAGGTTATAGGTCAGGGTCTAGGATAGAATCTCTAGGTTTTCCAATCTAGAGGTTCCTGTCCATCATTGTTGTTGTGTTCAGTCTTTTGTAACACTTGCTCCCTGTTTTCGTTCAGTCCCTAAGCCAAAGCCTAGGATATTATGGATCCAAAGGTTCTGCTCAGTCTCTGTTGTCCAAGTTGAACCTCTGCAATAAGACATCTTGTTGTTGTTGTTGTTGTTTTTTATATGTCCTGGGCTACAAGTCCCAACTGTTCAGTCACAGTTGTCAAAGTCAGTTTTCTGTTGTTGGTGCTCTTATTTTTCACAGTTCAAAGGATGATATCTCTTCTGATTTCCATTTAGTGTTAGGTGATGTGATAGGACAGCCTGGTCTTAGGTCAAGTTTTCCTTTCCTCATTGTCATATCAAAACTGGCACAAGTTGGTGCCAGAGCAGTGTTATAAATCTCCCAATGGAACTTAGTTCCTGGTGGTGTTGCCCGGAGCTGTATCATTTCTACATCGGGGATCTGAGGTTTGGGATTGGACTAACGCTGTCCAACCTCCTGGGGATTGTGTTGTATCCACATGACACATGATCAGGATGGGAGGCACCCTTCTGCTATAAAAAGTGAGTTCTTATTTCTACAAGATAAGATCTTATTTCTGTGTCTATGATTACACCATTTTTTTGCTGTACCCATACAAAACTGTATGGTGCCATACTGTGTTGCTGGTGCTATTCTGGGTAAGGATGACAGGCTGCACATACAGTCTCTGTCGTCTGGTTTTGTTTTGAGCTTTTATCCCAGTCAAAGCTTTTTGTACCAAGCAGCACCAAAAATGATAAGGATAGAGAAAAATGTATATATTAAAATAGAACAAATAAATAAAACTGAGTTAAAAAGAAAAGGTATTCGAATAAAACAAGTGGTGGAAGAGGCTACCTGTATATTCAGGAATACATATCTTAAGATGCATTGTTGTACAGGTATTGAGCTTCCATAGGCAATATAAGACTCCCAATTAGGTCTTTGATATATTTTTGTGGGGAGTAAAAGCCAAGGTACTTTTCGATTCACAGGCCTTGGAATTGAGTTTGAGAGATGCTTTGCTGCATTATGAGACCATATAGTGTCTTTGAGCTGGGGGTTTTGCTGAGGCTGATTCCTGTATCATGCAACAGTTCATGATTTGGTGGGATTAAAAGGGGCCATCAAGCATGACTCAGCAGGTGTGCTGGTTGTAGTTCTTTGCTGAGGCATGAGAACGGGGACCTAGAGGGTGTCTTTCATTAAGGAGCTGGAAGGTGGTCTGTTGGGGCAGGAGGTCAATCTTGGTGCCTACCGAGTTAGGAACTGAGGGTAAAAAGGGTTAAATTAGGGGAAGGTAATGGATCAGGATTGGGAGATGTGGGGATAGAAGAGACACAGGGGTAGGGGAGAGCAATACATGACAGGGGCTATATACTATATATATATATATATATATATATATATATATATATATATATATATATATATATAAATTGTTTGTGATTTCGGCTTGGAGTCAGTATGGAAAGTCACATCCACATAAAGACTGACTTTAAAGATCTATTTGAGTGGTATCATCCAAATCTTTGGCATTCCCTTTCCTTTCCTAGAAACCGTCTAGAATAAAGAACATTTTTAGATAATGTGAAAATGAGTATTAGTAAGAAAAGACACCACTGCATGGTCCAGTATGCATATGGGAGGAGTTTCCTTCCTTCCCTTGCCCCCTAGAGCCCAGTTGCCAAACCTGGCCCTGAAGACCAGTCTGGCATGGGGGATCTTGGTCTCCTGGACTAAGTGGTCAGCCCAGAAGGCCATTGGCCAGCTGTCTGCCCAGATTCCCAGCCATGCCAGTAGGAGAGGAGCAGTAATCCTGGCATGTGGGATCTTCTGGGTCCAGCTGCAGCCTTCCTCTCCAGTTTGAAAAAGCATGGGATTGGAGTTTCCCTCCTCCCTCCTCCCCACCAGAGCCCAGTTGCCAGACCTGGCCCTGAAGACCAGTGTGGCATGGGGGGATCTCGGTCTCCTGGACTAAGTGGTCAGCCCAGGAGGCCATTGGCCAGCTGTCTGCCCAGATTCCCAGCCATACCAGTAGAAGAGGAGCAGGAATATTGGCATGTGGGATCGTCTGGGCCAGCTAGATTTTTTGATCTGACCAAAGTCATACCTTTGTTAGGGCTGCTCTGTGGTTACCACAAGCTCCTACATAGAAGAGGCTCTGAGATGGAGTTTATTTTTTAATAATGTAAGTTTTGTTCCCACATTTTTAAAGAGGCTATCCACACTTGAATAAAAATATAAAATGAACCTAGGAGATCATATATATATATCTATATCTATATATCTATATATCTATATCTATATATATCTATATCTATCTATCTATCTATCTATCTATCTATCTATCTATCTATCTATCTATCTATCTATCTATCTATCTATCTAGTTAGAGTGCATGCTCACCTTGCACACTGAAGCTTGCAGTTTCAGGTTCCATCCTTGACACCACATGGTATCTTGAGCATTACTGGTATAGCCTTGGAGGCCCTGAGCATCAACAGGCGTCCTAGATAAAACCCTGCATGCAGACTGACACTGAACTCTCCCTCTTAGTTGGTAAGGAATTGCTTGTGGGGACCTCAAAGCCTCCAGAACATAGTTTGGGGTGCCCTACTTTCAAATAAGCAAAAAAGGCAATTAAAAAAAATACCAAACATAAACCATTTTTTAACTTAAATTCTTATGATTACTTAGATTTTAAAAATAATTGCTTAATTTCGTTTAAAATTTCCGTTGCAAGTTTTAAATCCTAATTTTTTTTCAGTTTTTTTTTATTTTATATTTTTTTTATTATAATTATGACAACAAAGATGCAAAGAAAGAGGGCAGGGTAAAGTCACAGTGGAAGCACAATCAGCCATAAAAAGAATTCTCGGTAGTCCCATCGATGATATCCCAGCCTTGAACTTTCGGCCAAAGAACATTAAGAAAAACAAAACTGAACCCTTGTACAATACAATTACTTTGTCCCTCAAATCCCCAGTTGTAGTACATACTATTTCTTAGCAGCACACAATATAATCTAAAGACATTAGACTCATGTAACTCCTTAAACATTGAAGGCAAAGTACATTTATCTAGTTCCATGCACATGCTTACTAGTTTAAGTTAACCTCAAAAGTTTTAGTGGGTTGTTTTTCTTAAGGATTGGAGTCAAAGGAACATAGTAAATAACGGTGTTAGAGTGGCATTTGTTTGCATAGGCCCATATTTCCAATTACCTTCACTGTCTTCTGCAATTGATGTAAATAAACATGTAAGTTTATTTGCATTTTGATTTAATTTTTATAATAGATCTCACATAAAAACAAAAGTACCAGGGTGGTAATATTTACTCTTTAGCATTAAAGGTTGGTAGAGGCTTTTCTTTTTTTCTAGATTTTTACCCAATTTTGACAAAATTATTTTTGTTTTGTTTTTGGATCGATCCATCAGTGTTCAAGACTTACACCTGGCTCTGTTTTTAGGGTCACTCCTAGCAGGCTTAGGGGACTATATATGGTGCTCGGAATTGAACTAGGATTGGCATGTGCAAGATAAGTACCCTACCAGTGTACTATTGCTACAGCCCTCTTGGACTGAATTCCTAGTATGTGTGAGGTAGAAAACAAAATCTTGAAAGATTTAGGAAAGTCATGAGTTAGTTATCACTGTGATGAAAATTTGCCTTTTGTATATAGAACACTTACTTTTATCTGAACAATATAATTGCCTGAGATTCATAAATTATACCAGAATTTTACTTTCTACATGCTATTTAGTGGTGATTAAATATTTATGTGGTGATTAATATTATTTCCTGGCAGTAGCAAAAATTAAACATAACTTGACTTGTTTAACAAAATAATGCAAATAACTCCATTAATTTATCTTCTATCCAAAAAAAGTGAAAAGCTGACTGTTTTGTTGAAAGGAGAATTTTTTTTATAGAGTTATGCTCCATAGCTGGTTAGTTAAGCACTAGTTTCTATTATAACTAAGAAACTGAACTCTTGATTTAATTTTAGCTTCTCTATATTTGTGCCAAAGCTGTATAATTTCTAACCCAATGAAAAGCTTTATTGAATATACAATGCCTCATTAATTAATTTTTGTCTTGATAGTACATTATAATAATATTGTATGTATGATAAGTTAAATTAAATCACACTATTAAATTTAACTACTCTTTTTTAAAATGTGCCTCTACAGATTACATATGTGATTTGCATTATCTTTTAATTGGTTGGTACTGGCATAGGCTGTACCAAATTCATCACACAAGTACCAAATAATAACATAATAACATGTCAAAAGTAATGTTACTGGAGGCCTGAGAGATAGCATTGAGATAGGGCATTTGCCTTGCATGCAGAAGGAATGTGGTTCGTATTCCAGCATCCCATATGCTACCATGAGCCTGCCATTTCTGAGCCTATATTTCTGAGCATAGAGCCAGGAGTAACCCCTGAGTGCTGCCGGGTATGACCCAAAAACCAAAACAAACAAACAAACAAAGATAAAATAGCAGGTAAGGCACTTGTTTTGTTTATGGTGAACCTAGGTTTGATCTGTGGTACTCTGAGCACTGTCAGGAATAAACCCTGAGCACAACCAAGTGAGACTCTGAAACAAAAACAAATAGAAAAGTCAGACCAACTAATAGAAATTTTAGGAACTTATAAACTTATTAATGATTCAGAAAAGGTATAAAAGAATCACCTAAGAATATGTCTTCTGAGCCTAAAAGCTAGAAAAGTTGTTTGTAGAGAAGGAGACAATCCCTGAAATCCTAGCTGTGAGAAATAGAATGGCAGGTTTAGTTGGGAGAAAACAGGACTGAGAATATCGTAAGATAGAAAAGAAAGGAGTGAATGTATTGTTAAGATTTTAGATGAGAATTGATTCTTACATAAATTTCCACTCTGCAAAACTCTAGTCAGTCAGCCTACAGATGTGATTGGGTGAACTAATACAGCTACGGGAGACAGAGTTGCACCAAAACAGAAGAAAAATTAATGGCGGGAAAGTTGCAGTGGTAAAAAGCAGTGCACATCTATGACCGAAACCCAATTATGAACATTTTTGTAACCATGGTGTTTAAATAAAGAAATTATTTAAAATAAAATAAAAATGTTTTTTTTTCCCTTTCAGTTGAGGGAGAAAGATAATGGACACTTTTAAAATAAGACCAAGTGCAATTTTATATTGTGTTAGAGAGAGAAGACAATGGAGCAGGAATCAAGAGAGGGAAAATAAAAGATCCCACAGCTAGTTTAAATTCTTTATGCTTTGTTTTGTTTCACATGAGGCAGTGTAGTCAGGATCACTCCCAGTAGGCTAAAGGGATTTCTTTGGGGGAAGGGGAACCTTTGGGGTGAAATGACATGACAACTGGAATTGGTGAATTAGAAAGGGAGACCCAAACTAAGGTCTATTCAGAAGAAGTGTCATTGAAGAAAAGGAGTGAGAATGAGAGTTTGAAAGACACAAAGAAAGACTTCTCAGGTTCCTGGTTGTGTGTGGAGGAACATAGGGAGAAGCCAGATTGTATTCAGCCTTAGAGATCAGCATGAGGACTTGAGATATTCTCTGTGCAATGAAAACCTGCAAGGGTTTTTTAACGATATGAACCAATTTTCTGCTGCTGTGTGGGGAATGAATTCTAGAGTAAGGATTTTTCTTCCAACATTTATGCCCTGCAAGTCACACCTCTCTGCTTTGCATTCCCATGCAACTTTATCTGTACATCTCCTAGGGTGCTTTTTCTTTCTTATCTTGTATTCTGATTATTCATTTCAAGACTCTTCCACTATCTAGAAAAAATTCCGTCTGATTCATCTTTGCCTCTCCCAGAGTCATCTCAGCAGAGAGGCTTGAACATAATAAGCCATCCATGAATATTTATAAAATGAATGAATCATGGAGTAGATGATAATTCAGATTCTGCTTGAATACATTCAATGACAAAAGGGGAAAGCTTCAAAAAGCGACCCATTTCTTTGTTAGTAGATTTTAGGTGGTTGAATTATGTTTAAAACTTGTCTCAAAATGCAGATTCTATATTTTCACATATTCCTTTTCTGATGGTAGAACAGAATAAAAATAAATTTGCTCCTCTAAAAGATTATAATTTATTTGCTGAGTGTAATTATTTTCATATAGTCTAAGATTTCTATTGAAGTCTTTAATATTTTTAAACACAACTTTTCTGTGTATTCACTTTCCTCATCACTTCAGTTTATACTTTTAGTTTATTTTAATCTCTATATAATGCAAAAATTTAAGGTATCAATGTATTTGAAGAGTAAGAATATATTGCAGTGATTTACTTTGGTGGAGATTCATTTGGTGGAGGTGTAAGCAGATTAAACATTTTAATACCTTTATCAAATTATTATTTATATTTAAATGTTTATGTTATTCATATCATTAAATGTCTTTACTGGCTGTAAATTTCACCCTGGGTTTGTTAATGGCTCACTGAAATAGTTGAATTCAAGAAGTAGAATTAGGTGGTAGGTAGATTATTGTTAAATTGAGTAAATAGGAGTACTAAATTGGTAATGGACATTATCTTTTAAATTAGAGACATGTATTTATTAAATATTTTTATTAATTTAAAAACTACTTAATCCTTTGAACTATTAAATATAAAATGGAACTGAGTAAAAAGGAAAGAAGAGTATATATAGATTGTAGTTTCTGTGTTAATTTTAGGGCACCAAAAGAAGTGTCTTACTTTTGATGGTAATTTTTGATTAGCTTTATAATTCACCCCCAGGTCTGATAATTCATAGCAAGTCACTGAAAGCAATTATACTTACACTGATTGGTTGGTACAGGGGAAAGACTTAAATTAAAATCATCCAAAGAAAGAGACAATGTGTGGCAAAACTGGGAGAATTCCGATTTTTTAAATGTTTATTTATTTATTATTTTATTAATCTTTTTTTTTTTTTTTTTGGTTTTGGGCCACATCCAGTGACTCTCAGGGATTACTCCTGGCTATGCACTCAGAAATTGCTTCTGGCTTGGGGGACCATATGGACAGCAGGGGATAGAACTGCGGTTTGTCCTGGGTCAGCTGCATGCAAGGTAAATGCCCTACTCTGTGCCACTGCTCTGGCCCCTATTAATAATATCTTTTTTTTTTAAACACAATGGTTACAAACATGTTTGTAGTTGGGTTTCATTCATATAAAAAGTATGCCACCCCTTCACAAGTGCAACCTTCCCACCATCAATGCCTCCCATCTTTCTCCTTGCTCCCCAAATTTTGTAATTCTCTTCTCAGAGTCAGAATGCATTAACCTACTGGTGCTGCAATAGTAAGAGAGCACTGCCATTAAGAAGCTTACCTGAACTTTATAGTTAGAGCTTCACTGTATTAATTTCACATGTCTTCAAACTCAAAATTCAAGTTGACTGGTAATGCACCAGCCAAAGCTTTCACCCTGACTCACATGGTTTGTCTTTTCAGTATGAGAAAACCCAGACTCTATCCCAGAGAATATCAGATGTGGCCAAACTCTACCCTAAACAGAACCCTTAATAGTATGACATGATTGCTTTTCATAATCAGAGAACAAAGTCCAGATCTCTCTCTATTTCTTTCTCTCTGACAAGGTTGAAGGTTGAATTGCAAGTAGAAAACATTTTTGCTTTACAATACAATTTGAAATATTTGTATATTATTATTTAACTTTATCATTATTAAGTAGAATTATACAATCAAAATGATTTTCAAGATACCAAAGTCATTTTGAATTAGATTATGGGGACTCTTTTGCTACATTTACTTCTGTAGTTTTGTGAAGCCACTGTTTCAATGTTGACAAACTATGCCTGTGGGTCATAACCATTCTACCTTGACATTTATAAATAAATTTTATTGGGATACTGCTATGTCCATTTCTTTATGTATTGTATGTGGCGTGTTGAATGGCAGAAATGAATAGTTTTGACAAGACCATATACCACCCGAATTCCAAATTAGACACTGTCTAACCTTTATTGCCAACTTCTAGTTTAATGGCTTTCTTTTTTTAATTTAATAAGCATGTTTACAAAAGTTTATATACTGGGGTTTTAGTTATAAAATGTACACCATCCTTCACCAGTTAATGTGCTCCAAATAATGGGGAGAATAAAACTTTGCAGTACAAAAATTCCCTCTGCACTCCTATGTTCATTGCAACACTATATGCAATAGCCAGAAACAACCCAGATGCCTGACAATAGGTGAATTGCTAAAGAAACTGTGGTATACCTACACAATGGAATACTATGCAGCCATTAGGAAAAAAAGTCATAAAATTTGCTTATACATAAAAAAATAGATATTATTATGCTGAGTGAAATTAGCCAGAGGAAAAAACAGACATACAAAAATCTCACTCATTTGTGGGCTATAAGAAAAACAAGAGATAGTATGGTAATAATATCCAAAGACAACAGAGGTAAGGATCAGGAGGTCCAGCCCAGGGTAGTAAACGCACCATAAAGAGTAGTGAGTACAGTAAGATAAGGGTCTACTAGGACAATGATAGTTGGAATTGGTTGCTCTGGACAAGAACTTGGTGCAGAAATGGCAGAAAGTGACATGAATGCCACCCCTCCATTAACAATAATGCAAACCACAGTGTCAAAAAGGAGAGAGAGAGGATAGAGAGAGTGGGTGAAGACATCAGTAGCTGGAAGAGTGAACTGCTGAAGGATGGTATACATAGTATGTCTGAAACCCAACAATAAACAATTTTGTAACCATGGAGCTTAAATAAAGCAATTAATTAAAATTATTTGTGACAGAAAGTCTTCCTTCAAGACTCTTAGATGGATGCTAATTGCTGTGGCCTTCAGAATTGGTCTGTATCATAGAATTTTAAAACTGGTAATTATTATGAAATCTCCAAGTCTATTTATGGATTCATAAATTTATTTATTTATTTAGATTGCATATTTTAAAGGGAGTGTGAAGGTCTTTTACACTGATTGATTTAATAAGTCCAGAAAAGATAGGGAAAAAAAGAGGTAAATTCTGTGTTTGAAGTAAAATCCTAAATAAAGTATGGTGATGAATACTTTGTATGCCTTACTTACCTTATAGAAAGGGTCTTACCCAGTTTAATCTACTTAGCTGCTCTCTCTTCTCTCTCTCTCTCTCTCTCTCTCTCTCTCTCTCTCTCTCCCTCTCTTTTTTCCCTGCTATGATAGCTTCTATTCTTATAAATGCACTTGCAGTTTCTGTTTCTATGACTCATTTTAAATGTTTTTTGAAATGAAAAATATTTTCAATGGTTTTGAAGCCAAAAGTAATTTAAATTGTTAACTCTTTTGGTAGTTAAAAGTACAAGCAGCATTAACCTAAAATTACTTTGAGAAGAATAGCTTATATAACTGTTCCCCAAAAGATTAGTAGTTTACTGATACTGTCTTGATTACATCTTGCAGAGCTATATAAATTGATTTTCTCTTGATTTCATCTAACTGGACTATAAAAGGTTCTGCTAAAAAACCTTTGGCTGGTATATTTTTATTTTGAAATAGTTATAATCATTATGATTTCAGAGAAAAGATACTTGAAGTCTTAAAAAGGAATTTCACAAGAATGTGTTCAGACTAAAAATATAGATTCATCTGCAAAACATGTATGATTTTGATAGTAAATTCAATATTTCCAAAATTCGTATGCTTTTACCTATTGATAATTAAAAATAGAATCTGATATTGCAGAAATGTCAATGAAAACTTCAAGCATTTAGAAAGAAATACAACTTAGATACTCATATATCTTAAAATGAACTGAAGGTATACTCTTTATTTCAAGAGTGTTAAACAAAAATTTTTCTTAGTGAAATTTTGCATAAAAAACTTTGTTTAATCCAGGGACATTGGTGGCAGGAAATATGCACTCTGAAGGTTGTAGTACATTGTATGAGTGTAATTGAATCAAGAACAACTTTTTCTATGAAAACAAATGAACAAATGAACAAAATTACAGCAAACCAAAACAGCTGTATTATAAACAACCTTGTAACCACAGTGTTTAAAGAAAAAAAAAAACTTTGCTAAATAACCCAAAAAATACAATTAAAATCCTAACTTCTGCAATTGTATTAATGACTTCATTGGAGATACAATAATTTTCACAAATATGCTTGCTACTATACTTTTTCTTTATTCTCGTTTTCAAACATTTTTCTTCTCTTCCATTTTATTTATTTATTTATTTATTTATTTTTATTTATTTATTTCGTTTTTGGGCCACACCCGGCGATGCTCAGGGGTTACTCCTGGCTGTCTGCTCAGAAGTAGCTCCTGGAAGGCACGGGGAACCATATGGAACACCGGGATTCGAACCAACCACCTTTGGTCCTGGATCGGCTGCTTGCAAGGCAATCGCCGCTGTGCTATCTCTCCGGAGCTTCTTCTCTTCCTTTTTATTTTTAATTTTCCTTTCTATTTTCAAGCTTTCACTTATCTTTAAACAAGTATATTATTAACAACTATGTTAATTATGTAATGTATTTTCTTTAAATAATTAAAATATATATATATATATATATATATATATATATATATATATATATATATATATATATGTATTTGTTTTTGGGTCACACTCTACAGTGTACAGAAGTTACTCCTGGCTCTATGCTCAGAAATTGCTTCTGGCAGGCTCGGGGGACCATATGGGATGCCGGTATTTGAACTGCAGTCCCCCTGCATGCAAGGCATAATGCCTTACCTCCATTCTATCTCTCCAGCCCAAATATATGTTCTTTTTTATAACTAAAAGCCAGCTACAAACGTGTTTGTTATCATGGTGCTTAAATAAAGATAAAAATAAAAATAGAAATAGAAAGAAAGGGGCCAGAGGGCAAGCAGTAGGGCGTGTGCCTTGCACGTGCTAACCTAGAACGGACAGCAGCTTAATCCCCCATCATCCCATATGGTCCCCCAAGCCACGAGCTATTTTTGAGCACATAGCCAGGAGTAACCCCTGAGCGTCACTGGGTGTGGCCCCAAAAGCCAAAATAAAATAAAATAAAATAAAATCTTCTAGGTAGTATGAAAGGGTTGTGGCCAAATTAGGCTAAAATAATGAATAAAATTTTATAAATTAGACAAATATAAAAATAAATACAGGCCTTTGGTCTTTTGCCAGGATGGAGGTTGGAGGTGACATGGATGAAAGAAGTAAGATGCCGGGCTAGCTAAGAATGGCATGCGTAAATGGTTAGCAGTCACATCTGTTGGCCAGGGCAATAAAGATGTTATCTCTCTGGAAGCCTGCCTGTGAGTGAGTTCAATACCCGTTGCTTTCCTGGACCCAGACCCACCAGTTAATGGGGGATGGAGCCACGTGGCAGGGGCCTAAGAACAAAGGCCTCCATCCACCATCCAAGGCCATCCTAAGGGCTGTTTTGCAACATCTGGCGCCCATAACTTGGATGTAAACCCTGGACCCAAGAAAACAGAGATTATGGTGAGATTTCTGCTTTTCAGTTTGATTTTGGCTTTTTTCGGATGTACCAAGCCCAAAACCCTGGGCCACATGCAACCATGTTCAAATATGGCTGCGACCCCTTCCAGGGGCACACGGGCCATTAAAACAGAAGAGGGGAAAACTTGGATCACCCCCATCCCGTGGCCCAGAACTGAAACTTTGTTGCCGAAAATCCTTTTTCCAAAGATTTCGGCCTCCTCAGAGACTGATAAAAGGCTTTGGTTGGAAAAGTACCAGGAAGAAAAATCTTCCCTAAACGACTGACTCCTAAGTATGACCTTCAGCCTGAATTTGGATTTCGACTTTGAAAATTTTGAACTGGACTTTTAACTTGAATAACTTCAAATTTGAACACCCAAACGAGCCTGGTGAAGCTGTGGCAGAGAGCAGAGGCAGTGAAACCTGCTTCCAAAATGCCACAGCTGCAATCAGCCAACAACGCACCAACAACGCGCAAAAAGCTACACTTCCAAATTCTGCCCACTAGCGGAGATGGCAGCTGTAGCTGGCATCACTCTTCAGTGATTCAGGCTGCTTTCACTGTAGCCTGCGGCCGGGTGTGGCAGAAAAACAGCTGAGTGCCCTAGCTGTGGAAGACAAGCTTCTGCTCGGACCAGAGGCAGCAGTGGTGAGTGGAACGGAGACAAAGAACCCAGCCCCGAAGCAGCTGTAGGACCTGAAACCCCATTGAAGAAAACCAGGTGGTGAGAGCAGCATGGGACAAATCAGCATCTGGACTTATGGTTTTAGGTTAAGGGTAGTTTACACATAGTTGGTGATGGTATAAGTTTTAGTTAGTTAGTGCTTAAAAATTATTTTAAAAAGGTTAGCCCATTTAAAGATCTTAAAAAATAACCGCCTGCATCTAACTTGAATCTAAGTCAGGTTCTTGCCAATTTAATGTGTTTTATTGTTTTCCATAGTTAATGTTTCCATTGGTATAATGTTCTACTGTGTATTTTTATGTATTGAGCCTGTTTTTAAAATGTATGTTATGCATTTATGCTGTAGTACCTGTGTTTAGGTAAGGTTAATAGGAACAGAAAGTTCCCCCAAAATAGTTTAAAAGTATAGGAACATGAAAGTTCCGGAATAGTGCTTGGTAAAAAGCATTAAAAGAATTTTAAGTTACAAATTTATGGTGTATTTTGCAGAAATGTTATTTTTAAGATAGGATGATATATTAATTTTACACTTTAAAGATTGTTGCTATGGGAATATTACCCGCCTTTGGCTATAGGCGGAAGCCACATAACTTATGCCTTTTGTCTTTATGTAAAAAAGGGGGCGGCAGATGTGGCCCCACCCCCATTTTAATCATGTAACTTGATCTTACCTGCAAGACTCCAGCCATTCCTGGGAGGAGTCTTGGAAAGGTTAGGTAAGACTTTGACCAAAGAGAATTAGGGCCTTTTGGTCTTTAGCCAGGATGAAGGTTGGAGGTGACATGGAGGAAAGAAGTAAGATGCAGGGCTAGCTAAGAATGACTAAAGCTTAAATAGGTTTATGATATAGGCCACACAGATGTTGGCCAGGGCAATAAAGATGTTATCTCTCTGGAAAAAATAAATATATATGAATAAATATTAAAACAATTAAATAAAATAAATATAAAATAATGCATTAATGGAACTTCAATTGTTAAAAAGAAACTAAAATAGTCTAATATTGTAGAATAAGAGAAATCATTAAAAGAAAGTTTGAGTGGCCCGAGAGATAGTATGGAGGTAGGGCCTTGCATGCAGAAGGACAGTGGTTCGAATCCCGGCATCCCACATGGTTGCCGGAGCTTGCCAGGAGCGATTCCTGAGCATAGAGAGCCAGGAGTGACCCTGAGCGCTGCCAAGTGTGGCCCAAAAATCCCCCAAAATTGTCATTTATATAAAAAAATTAGATGTTGCTCAACCCTCCCCCCCCAAAAAGAAAGCTTGAGATCTTGAAACTGGGTTTATACACAACTTTTGATGTAGGCAAGGGTGTGAATATATACATATGTATAAAATAAAATACTATGTTAGAAAAATCAACATAACTTCAGTAAAATTGATTAATAGTGACAAAAATAGATATTAAAAGATCTTCAAACATGAAATTGTTTCAACATATACCAAATTTTAAAGCTATGCAGCGATACAAGTTAAAAACATAAGCACAAAGCTCTGAGTGAAGTTTAATTTAAGTTATTCTTTTCTTTTGGGGACACAATGATTGAAACTTAAGCCTTTTTAGAAGGGAGAACTCAGCAAAATATTTTCAGATGAAAGCCCTAGAGGATTATATTTTAAGAGAGCTAGATAAAGCCTTTTCTTTTCTTTTTTATGTTATTTAAATTTTTCTATTGAAGCACCATGGTTACAAGGTTGTTCATAATACATAAAGTTTTTCTATAAATAAAGTTTTTTGTGATTGAGTTATAATTATACGCTGTACAACAACCTTTACCAGTGTACATTTCCCACTACCAATGTCTCCAGTTTCCCTCTGACCCTCCCTGATGCTCTCTTCCCTCTGCCCCCCACCTGCTTCTGGGGTAAGCATTTTATTTCACTTCCTTTCTCTCATTCTCTCTCTCTTACTCTAGGGAGCCTTTTCAAAATTAAAATTAAAATTAAAATCTTCACATTATTCAAAGAGAACTTGAATTTTATGAACTAAAATCAACAGAAAAAATTAAATATAGAAACAGATGATCCAAAGATATTCCAAAGATGATCCAGATATTCTCATTTATAGACTAAAACTTTACAGTATGATTGCAATAGCCAAACAGAAAAATGTGCATGCCATACCGGGAGACTAGGGTTGGAGCAGAAACCAGGGGATATTAGTGGAGGGAACTAGATACTTACTGGTGGTAGGATTGTTGTTGGAACATTGTATGCCTGAAACTCAACTATTAGTACTTTTGTGATTTATTTAATATTTCAAGTAATAAAACAAAGTAAAGCCATAAAATAAATGAAACTACATTTAAAAAGTTAAAAACATAAAGAAAGAACAAAAGTGAAAATGATTAGAGAATTGAAATTTACTAAAAGTCTAAACTAGAAATTATTAAATTTATTTTTTTCCACCTGTCAAATTGTGTTGTGCAGAAATCAACAGTAGATAAATTTGTAAGTCAGCTTGAAGGCTAGAAATAATATTAGGAAATTTCAGGAAGGGAGCTAGAAAATTCATAGCTAAAATAAGTATAAAAAAAGAGGGGCTTTAGAGATATGCAGTGCTATAGGTACTTGCCTTAAATGCCAGCTGTCAGTTTCTGATTTCCTAAGCATTGTGTCAGGGATCATCCCTGAGCACAAATGGGTATAGAACATCTTTACCAAAAATAATAATCAAACAAGTATAAAAGGAGAATTAAATTTTTATCAAAAATAAGCACTAGGGGCCAGAGAGAGAGAGAGCACAGCAGGATGGATGTTGATTTGATTCTTGGCATCCCTTATGGTCCCCAGAGCCTGCCAGGGCAATTTCTGAGCACAGAATCAGGTGTGACCCCTGAGTGCTGCCAGGTGTGACCCCCAAAACAACAACAACAACAACAACAACAACAACAACAAAATGAGCACTAGACCCATGTGAACACAGTATAAAATTTAAACAATGCATACAATTGAGATAGCAAAGAAGAACAAATAAATAGATATTAAAAGACTATTGTGTGGTGCTTGTCTTTATTGCTGTAGTGCTCACTAGATATTTAATTTGATATTTTTTCTGTATTGTTGTGATGTTTCAATTACCTTTTTCATGTCCTCTTTCAAACTGAAGTTGAAAGCCTCTAGAAGTACTCCGCCCATTTTCAGCATATTTGACTTCTTTTTTTATATTTTTCTTATTTTGTACCCCATTCTATTGCTTTTCTTTCCTTCAAACAAAACCACATAACTCGATTTATCTAGCTCCGCCTCTTAAATAGAGGGGGAAACAAGGGAGGGTACCAGGACCAAACAGATATATATATGATCACTAATAGTAAGCTGGACAAAGAGGGGACCACCTACTCTAGCAGCCCGGGGAGTGATGGTGGGGGATATGGTTGCAGGAAGGGAACGGAAATGGGGGGAGGACAAATTTGGTGGTGGGTATTCTACTGATTCAATGTTAATATGTGCCTAAAATACTACTGTGAAAGATATGTAAGCCATTATGATCAAAATAAAAATTAAAAAGAAACTCAATTATCAACAAAAAAAGAGATAATGTCATATATTTTTTCCAAATTGATAAAAATGGTCAACTCACAGAATCAAGCATTGTGAGTTCCAAGCTAGTAAAGAAGTGAACTAACAGACTGATGAAATTAAAGAAATTTGTAGCTTGAGAAAAGGTATTTGACTTTTAAAGCCTCAGCACCCAAAATGGGAGGTAACAGTGAGACTTCTCAAGTGCTAAAAGCTGAATGAAATGTCCTACTTACGATAAAATTTCAGAAATAATAACCTAAAAATATTTTTTAGAAAACAAGGCTTAAGAAAATAAGTCACCAATGTGTTACTTAAGAGAAACATTAATAGAAGTTCTTTATGCAAGAAGAGAGTGGTTTCAGAAACATGAAAGTAAAATATCTTAATATGAAATACTGGAAATAGGGCTAAGGGTATGCAGAAATCCTGAAGTTCAATTCTTGATGCAACATACCTCCTAAGGTTTGCCAAGTATAACACTTATGGTTTCTAAGTACTATCATAGTGGCCCTAGAGACCTCAGTATTGCTGATCAAGCCCTGAATTATTAGGCTTAGAGCTAGGCCAAGTAACACCAGGAGTAATTCCCTGGTACCTGAGCACCAGAGAGGACCTTCCCCACTTTTATACAAAGAATTTAACAATAATCTTAAAAACAGAGGAACTAAATCTAGAAGGTAACAGAGTATTCATGTTTTAGACAATGCAAACTATTCTTTAATTCCTGGTATCACATAGTTTTCCAAGCACAACCAGTAGCAATTCCTGACCATAGATCCATGAGCATGACTGGCTGTGGACTCTACTACCCCTCCAATTTCTCAAGTAAAATCTGAGAACCTGTTGATATGAAGTAAACACTTATCATATTTTATTCAACCTAAAAAAAGGAAAAGAAGAGTAAACAAGGAAGCTAGTGTACAGAACAACTGGGTCAAATGGAAAAACATTTGACAGATATAAACAAACCATGGTATATTTTTATTATCTATAAATAGCCTCTGTACTCTTAGTAGAAGACTAAGATGATCATGATTGAGAGAAATAAAATAAACTGCATGCTTTTTCTAATAGAAAACCATAAATTTACAAACAAAATAGCTTAAAAATAAAGGAAATTGATATGCATTTTAGTCATTAACAGAAACTGATATGGTTATACTAATATAAGACAAAGTAAACATTACTGGAAAATAATTTATAGTGATAAGAGAGTCTTACGTGTTACAAAGTGGTCAAATCACCAAAAAGCCATAAAGTTCTTCATGTATTCAACTTATAGCTCCAACATACACAGAACACTTAAAAAGCTAAAGAAACAGAAGATACTATACCACTACATTGAAATAAATCTCTTAATATAGAGAGCTATTTTGTTTTATGCTGTTTCACTTTGGTACACTTTGTAGCTATTGCATTTTCACATGTTTGTGGAAACTAAATTGAACAAGTATGCAGGTGCCATTCTTCCCACGGATAAGTGCTCAGTTGGTATGTTTTATAAAAAAAAAACAGAAAGATAAACATTAAATGAAAATATTCATAGTCAGAGAATTATTTGATAAGCTTCAGTGGCCATTGATGATAACAAATCATATCAATATGACAATAAAAAACACTCCATACTCAATGAGAAAAAAATTGAAATATTTTCCTTTAAGATGAGACAACACAATTTAAAAATATTTTATATTTCAAATTTTTATTTGGGACTTCCTGATTCACAATATTTTTTTAAAAAATTATTGAGACCATTGTGATCAAGTCTTTCACAGTTGTATTTCAGGCATAGGGAATTAGGGCCATTCCCACTACCAGTGTTGACCTCCCTCCACCAGAGTTCCCAGTATGCATTCCATACCTCCACTCTTCACCCCCTGGACTACTAGTGTAACAGGTTCATTTTGTGTTTAGCTTGTTATAGTTTGGGTCTCTTGATTTCACTGTGGTTGGCTTTGGCTTGGGGATTTTAGGTCTGACCTTTTTTTTTCATTTTTCCATGCAATGCTTCTAAGACTACTTGGCCCCTAGGTTCCAACCACTTTTTTTTTTATTGCATCTTTTCTCAAATTGTGGGAAGACATTGAAATATTAGGCAGAATAAAATGATTTATGTTTTAAGGTTCTATAAAAGAGGCAGAAACCCCTATCTAGAAGATATAAATACAACTAAAAAAAAAAAAAGAAAAAGAAAGAAGTTGGGGCTGCAGAGATAGCATGGAAGTAGGGCGTTTGCCTTGCATGCAGAAGGACCATGATTCAAATGCTGCCATCCCATATGATTCCCTGAGGCTGCCAGGAGTGATTTCTGAGGATAAAGCCAGGAGTATAGAGCCAGCCTTGAGTGCTGCCATGTGACCCAAAAACCAAATAAATAAATAAATAAATAAATAGATAGATAGATAGATAGATAGATAGATAGATAGATAAATAAAAAAGGCGGGGGGGGCAGATGTGGCAAGTTTATTTTTCTTTGTTTCTTTTCTTTTCTTTTTCTTTCTTTCTTTTTTTTTTTTTTTGCATCAGGGCAGTAAATGTTGTGGAAATTAGAAAGGAAATTCAATTGACCTAAGAGATACAGGGTTTCTCCACTCAAGAAGCATACTGTCATAATACCGACTATAGGCTCTGGGCATATTGCTTGTCCAACCCAAGGTCTTTCGTTATGGTCCCAGAAAAAGTTCTGCTCATTAGTGGTAGTCAGTTTTCTGTAATTAGAAATCTTGATTTTTGCACAGTTCCTAGGATGGAACATATTCTGATTTCATCTGACTGTTAAGTAGTGAGGTAGGGCAACCTGCCCTAAGATAAAGTTATTGCTGACTCCTTGTCATCAGGGTCACAAGGATAGGGTGACAGGATAGGGTGAACCTATCCTGGAGGAGGTTGGTGCCTGAGCAGGATTAGGGCCTCCCTCAGGGAGTTTGATTCCTGGTGCTGGTGCCAAAAACTGTGCCAGTTTCAATATTGTGATTCGAGATTAGGGATAGGATAGTCCTTGTCTGATCAATTGGGGCCTAAGACAAGTTATCCTGACAAATGTTCAGGGCTAAAGAAAAGCTCCCTTGCACTATAAAATTTATGAGTTCCAATTTTTATTAGATATGAACCTCTTTCTGTGTAAGATTTCCCTATTTTAGTGTGCCTATGCAAAAAGAAACAATGCCACATGATACTCCTCATGCATATGGGAGTAAAACTAACAAGCTAAACAATCTTCATAATATGATTTTAACTTGAGTTCATATCCCAACCAAGACTTTACTAGAATTTCCTACTAAGCAGATCCAAAAAAGGGTTGGGGAAAGCTATCGCTACCTATGGAAATGGAGACTAAGAATTATAACTATTAAGAAAATAAGTCTATAGAAACATACAAAGTAAATATAAGTCTTTTGAGATAGTCAAGTGTGTGTGTGTGTGTGTGTGTGTGTGTGTGTGTGTGTGTGTGTGTGTGTGTGTGTGTGTGTGTGTGTGTAAAATCTAGGGCACAGTTTCATGCCACCCCAGGTCTGTGGAGTCTGAGAAATGTTTCCCAGAAGTCAGTGATCAGGTAGTGTCCTTGAGCTGAGGGTCTCTCGGAATATTTTTGATAATATGTTTCATGCATGCAACATCTCATAACCACACTGGTGCTCCACTAGAGATTCTACTTCTCCTCACTTTCAAAGTTGTATTACACTTCCCAGAAATTGGTCAAGGCAATACATAAAAAATAATATAATTTGGAAAACAATTAGAAGTCTTCTAATTTGTATATTATTACATGATAACTGAGATAGTAAATCCTTAAGATCTTATTAAAATTACTACAAACAATATAGCCATACAGAGGATGCAGGGCAAATGTATGAAACTGTTGCATTTCTCTATGCATCCAATGAAGCAGAAATAAATGAAATCAATATCAAAACTCCTATGAGTTATTACCTCGCACTAACCAGAATAGCATAAATCAGTTTGGAAAAAAACAAAATCCATAGACTAGGATGAAAAATGACACCTCAAATTTTGCATTGGTGAAGGGGGGTGTTCTTTTTATGACAGAAACCTAACTACAATCATGTTCATAATCATGGTGCTTGAATAAAGATATTATAAAAAAAGAAAAAAAGAAAAATTAAACCTCATTCACTGACGGTAGGAAAGTTACTACTTCAGTTTCTATGTTTATAGAATGTTGTATCCATGAAAGCCCATTATTAAAGGTATTTAAGGGGCTGGAGAGATAGCATGGAGGTAAGGCATTTGCCTTGCATGCAGAAAGACGGTGGTTCGAATGCCGGCATCCCATATGGTCTCCCGAGCCTGCCAGGAGCGATTTCTGAGCATAGAGCCAGTAGTAATCCCTGAGCGCTGCCGGGTGTGACCCAACCCCCCCAAAAATTATTTAATTACCTTTGAGAATAAGACATCTATTTGTAAATCTTACTCCAGAGAGAATTTTTTCCATCTCAGTAACTATCTACATTTTTAGGGTTTGTGGACCACACCCAGTGGTGCTCAGGAGTCACTCCTGAAGAGCTTGGGGGTTTATATGGGATGCTAGGGATCAAACAGGGATTGGTCATATACAAAGTAAATACTTTAATTTAATATCTATATTTTATAAAGGTCTTTCAAATATTATTTTATTACCAAATGGTAAAATAGATGAGATTATATATTATTATAATTTTGAGACATCAATTTTGAGGAATTCTTTGTCTTCTCATCACACAAATATATATCCCCTTAAAGTTAATCAAGGAAAGCTTAAGCAAAAGTTAGGGGAAAACATTGTTTATCTGATTTAAGAATTATTGATATGTAATATTTATCACAAATTAAGCTACATGAAAAATTCAATTAAAATTAATAGCATGCTCACAGGATATATTATTTGCAAGCTGCATTTTGCAAGCTGTCTTTTTGTTTTTTTTCCAATGGTTTTCTTTCCTGTGTAAACGCTTTTTTACTTTCCTATAGTCTGAAACAGCTGAAAACATCTGAATCCTGAATTACATTTTTTACATTACATTTGCTTTTGTCAAAAAACGTGCTACTCCGTGTCAAATAATTGCATAAACTTGAGTATTTCTACTACAACATCTTAATATTGCAATACTAATCACTGCACAAAATAATTTATTTTTGGTTTTGTGATCAGAAAGTGTCTACAAAGATTCTAGAAAGAAAAAAGTCTGAAAGCAGCTTCAGAATAAACTATTGGGTAAGAATGTCATTAATAATGGTGAGAATGCAAAATGAGCTGAGTTGAAAAAGATACATATTTCATTCCTTTTATGGTCAACATGTAAAACTGTTGTGCTCAGCTCCATGGATTGTATGTAAGGCTATTACCGCACACATTAAAGATAAGAAATTTCTTCCTGCCAACGTTTCAGCACCTGCAAAGTCGTTGCAGAGGCTTTATGCTCTTTATCAGCAGAAGTTCTTCTATTCTCTGAGCAGCTGCCTGATATGAGGTCCAGAAAGTGGCTCCCTTGTGTTCTGTAAAAGATGGTGTCTCCTCTGAAAGGAGAGGAACATAGTAATGGGACTCTTGGCTGGGAGTTACTCTGGCTGAATAACAAATCTTCACTTGTGCAAAATGGATCTACACAGATTGCTCTGTATTGCAGATTCAGAAAACTGTGAGACACACAGGTTGTCATCCTAACTAGCTCTTGTTCCAACTTCCCTGGAGAACAGGACCCTGAAGGAAATTCTGCTTTAATTGATCCATCTGGACAATTTCCATTATGCTCATCTTTCTTCCTTACTTTTCCTTCTAAGGAGAAATGTGTTTCTTTTCTTCGTGGCTTCTACTGCTGTATTATTTGGAGTTCTGTTTTATGGAGTTATTTCTATACATGTGCAGCTTTATTTGTACTATCTCTAGCTGAAACATTGCCTAATATGGGCTTGAAAAAATTGAATTTTATGTCCAGAAAGACATAGTCAGGTGGAAGCCTTACATGGACTAGTATTTCTTTTTTTCTCTTTTTTTTTGTTTTTGTTTTTGTTTTGTTTTTTTTTTGGGCCACACCCGGCGGTGCTCAGGGATTACTCCTGGCTGTCTGCTTAGAAATAGCTCCTGGCAGGCACAGGGGACCATATAAGACACCAGGATTCGAACCAACCACCTTTGGTCCTTTATCGGCTGCTTGCAAGGCAAACACCGCTGTGCTATCTCTCCGGGCCCCATGGACTAGTATTTCAAAATTCAAATTTAATCTACTGCATTGGGCTCTTTTATAAAGACACATGAAGAAATTGTAAAGCGCTGTAAGAAATCCTATTAATTTTGCACATACTTTGATTCCTATGTTAAAAATGCAAAACAGGTGTCCTTTATTAAAAATGTATAATGCTAGTAGCAGAAAATTTTCCTGGCTATTCGTTTCTGTACCTAGATGCAAACAGTAATATGAGACCCTCATGGACTTAGAAAGTTGGTTCTAAATTCTTCAAGTCAAGGTCAACATTAAATATTCCAGTCAAAGAAGCACAGACCACAAAGCAAATTTCTCACAATGACACATCAACAATAGATTTGGTGACTTTCCAGCTTGGTGGGGATAGTGGACTTTGGGGCCTGGGAATGATGCACAAAATCTTAGTCTGCAGTCTGGCTCTATGGGATAAGTTGGGGGGAATAAACATAATTTCCCCTTCCCCGGTAATATTTTTTTTTATTTTCCCTCTTATTTTCAGTTTTTCTTTTTAAACACCATGGTTACAAGGTTGTTCATTTCAGTTATTTTTATTTACAGATAAAGTAGTTTATGATTAAGAGTCATACAATCTACAACAACCTTCACTTGTGTGCATTTCCCACCTCCAAGGTTAATATAGATTCTTGATATTTCTCATTATTGGAAGAGGTTTCTATCCAGTTTTCCTTCCCTCCCTCCCTCCTACCTTCCCTCCTTCCCTCCTTCTCTCTCTCCTTCCCTCCCTCCTTCCCTCCTTCTCTCCCTCCTTCCCCCCTCCTTCCCTCCTTCCTTCCTTCCTTCCTTCCTTCCTTCCTTCCTTCCTTCCTTCCCTGCTTCCTTCCTTTTTTCCTTCCTTCCTTCCTTCCTTCCTTCCTTCCTTCCTTCCTTCCTTCCTCCTTCCTCCCTCCCTCCCTCCCTCCCTCCCTTCCTTCCTTCCCTCCTTCCTTCCTTTTTTCCTTCCTTCCCTCCTTCCTTCCTTTTTTCCTTCCTTCCCTCCTTCCTTCCTTTTTTCCTTCCCTCCTTCCTTCCTTCCTTCCTCCTTCCTTCCTTCCTCCCTCCCTTCCTTCCTTCCTTCCTTCCTTCCTCCTTCCTTCCTCCCTCCCTCCCTCCCTCCCTCCCTCCCTCCCTTCCTTCCTTCCCTCCTTCCTTCCTTTTTTCCTTCCTTCCCTCCTTCCTTCCTTTTTTCCTTCCCTCCTTCCTTCCTTCCTTCCTTCCTTCCTTCCTTCCTTCCCTCCTTCCTTCCTTTTTTCCTTCCTTCCTTTTTTCCTTCCTTCCTTTTTTCCTTCCTTCCTTTTTTCCTTCCTTCCTTTTTTCCTTCCTTCCTTTTTTCCTTCCTTCCTTTTTTCCTTCCTTCCTTTTTTTCTTCCTTCCTTCCTTCCTTCCTTCCTTCCTTCCTTCCTTCCTTCCTTCCTTCCTTCCTTCCTTCCTTCCTTCCTTCCTTCCTCCCTCCCTCCTTTTCTTCCTTCCTTCCGTTGTTTACACTAAGGGCTCATACATAAAATATTCTCACCTTCAATTCTACCTCCTCATGACCCCATTCTACAACCATTGACGCTTTGTTTACTCTCACCAACCCCAAACCTGAATCCTTAATAGATGCATTTTTAAGTTTAATTATTGACATTTGAGTCCCATGCTTATGGTAGAGTTGGGTTATTTAACTAAATACAGTTATTTTGCCTCCACACCAAAGGCAAAACCAAGACTTCTGGTACTTTTCTTTATACTGTTCTCAGGCCTTCTCCTCTTGCTTTATCTCATGTATTTCTCTCTTTCCTTGGCCTTTTTTTTCTTCCATTTTTGGACAACACCCGGTGACACTCAGGAGTTACTCCTGGCTATGTGCTCAGAAATCGCCCCTGGCTTGGGGGATTATATGGGGACTCTGGGGGATCAAACAAACCATGGTCCGTCCTAGATTAGCGAGTGCAAGGCAAATGCCCTACTGCTTGCGCCACCACTCCGGCCCCTCCTTGGCATTTTTATCTCCTCAGTCTTGGCCAATATTTTTCCCATCTTTGGTATCTTCAATTTACTAGACACGTTATTCTATATAATACCGATTACTGAAAATATTTGGTATTTGACCTCCTTTTGATTTCACTTAACTAACATAAGATCCACCAGTTATATTCAAATTTTAGTGAAATGCATGATTTCATCATTATTTGTGTTTGCATAGTATTCCATTATATCATATATTGCACTTTTATAATCCATTCTTCTGTCAGACATTTAGATTGCTTCCATATCTTGGGTCATTCAGCTTTCCAGATTGGTTGAAACAGGTGTGATAACATCTCTTGGAAATAACTATTGACATATAATAAGAGATAATAAAATATATTGACAGTTAAAACACAATAAAGCATCAATAATGCTAACAATATAACTTTTCCCTATTTTTAGAACAAACTTCTACTGTTTTAAATAAAACATTTAATAAATTAAATTAATAAATTCCACATACCTTAACCTCTAACATTATTTTTTGTGTTGCTTTTGTTTTTGGGTCACACCAGGCAGCGCTCAGGGGTTACTCCTGGCTCTATGCTCAGAAATTGCCCCTGGCAGGCACAGGGGACCATATGGGATGCCGGGATTCTAATCACTGTCCTTCTGCATGAAAGGCAAACGCCCTATCTCCATGCTATCTCTCTGGCCCCATCTCTAACATTTTAATTACACTTATGAATTCAAGTTAAATAAATTGTAATTTTATATAAATAACTATTAAATTATTTCGATAAATAATTTATATTTTGATAATTTTTAAAAAATATTTTAAAATTGATAAATAATTGAAACATAATTTGATATTTTGATATAACATTTGATATTAATAAATGCTGATAAATTATTTACATAATGATAAAATTATAATTTTAGATAAATGATGAGTATTTTTGCATTGTAAGTTGTTTTCTGTTTGGGAGAGGTCAGGTCACATCTGGTATTGCTAAGGGGCTGCTTCAGGTGGGGTGCTGGGGGCAACTTCCAGGAATGCTAAAGATAATATGTGGTGCTGGGTATCAAACCTTGGCGTCTAACATGCAAAATATGCATTATTTTGTCTTTATGTGTAATGTGTCAATGTCTTTACCAATACTACCACATTTGTAAAATCTTCAAATAAACTATCTAAAATAAAATTTTAATATATTTATTAATATAATTTGCTTAAGCTAATACAGTTAGTTGTAGTGAGGGTCACAACATAATGGTTGTGTTACTTCCTGGGACTTGTACATCTTTAGTTGTGCTTGTACATGCACACACCAGGAGCAATATACTTTCCTACTGATGTGCTCACCAACATCTCACTAGGGATCGCACACTCCACTTTAAAGCATTCTTACATACCTGGCTGAGTGCTCTGGAGATGATTGGGTCCCCTAGTTTGTTTAACTGCTGATTTCACTCCCAGTGCATCTGGTTGCGAACAGAGATTGGACTCCATAGTCTGAGGCTTGCAAGGCAGGGGATTTAGCCCCTATACATCGCACAGGACCTGATAATGATGCATATTTTATAGTCTAATTTTTGGTGACTTTTAAAAAATATATGCAATATAATCAAGAATTTGCTTTTGGTACTCCTGTGGTACAAAACTGAAGAAGCTTGATATGACCCAAATCTAAGACTTACGTGTTATAATGAATGCAAGATGCAAAGAAATTGGAGATACCTTGAGAGATAAAAGGGATTAAATATTTAATAATAATTGTAAAAGATAATATTTATTCTGAATACTGACTCTGCTAAAAGCTGTAAAGAGACTTTTTTCATCTACTTCTTGATTCAACTCTTGCATCTCTGATGATTTGAGGTGTTACAATTCCTACCTAAAGAGAAGAATTGAAGTTTCCTATGGATTAAATTACTATTGTGTAATGCTTGCCTTGTCAATAGCAGATTGGGATTTAAATCATTCTTTTTGCAGTGGTGTAGGGGGGTGTTCTTTTTATGACTGAAACCAAACTACAATCATGTTTGTAATCATGGTGCTAAAGATATTATTTTAAAAATATCCATCTCTTTCTAATTTCAGGCTGTACTTTAAGTTCTGTGGTAAATAAGAGAATGTGTGTAAGACAAACATTTATGTTTATGTGTATAAAGATACATGGAGTAATTGTCTTCATATAGAATTTGACATTTCAGGCAGGGGTAAGTTTAGTAAGTAAGGTCAACTTTTTCTGTAAGTTTATAACAAATGGACAGCTGATCCTAGAACTCTTCATTATCTAACTTTGTGTTTGGACACAGAAAGAAATCAAGGATTAACAAGTTATCATGTTAGACTTTGTTGAATATAGTCATTTATCATTTTCTTTCTTATTCTTTCTCTAGTACTTTGCCATTGTTTTATCTGTACATTTTCTTAAGGTATGTTTTTCTTTTATCGATATACCATTGACTCCTATTTTCTCACTTTAGTATTATTTATTTACCTTCTTCTTTTTACACTTTCTGGCATCTATTTTTAATGTTGAGTGTCCTCTTTATATAATTGGACAGCAGGGACTCATGATAAAAGCAGAAATAGTGTGAAAGGAAGGGATTCTTAGTTCATAGGTGAGCCCTTAGAAAGGTTTGTGCTGGCTATCATATAGTTGCATTAATATCATATAATAAACATTAATATGTATTAAAGTCAAGAGAATGTCTTTTTTTTTTTTTTTGGTTTTGTGGGCCAAAACAGTGGCATTCAAAAGTTATTCCTGGATCTGCACTAGGAAATCGCTTCTGGGGACTATATGGGATGCTGGGTATTAAACCCGGATTTTTTCTGGGTCAACTTCATGCAAGGCAAATGCCCTACCACAGTGAATGTCATATTTTTTGTGTTTGACTTGAGCTTATTTTGGGAATGGCAAACATGGAAGAAGTACTATTTTTTTTTATTCCTATAACAATGCTGAGTTTTCAAAACAAAGACACATTAAAGTTATTTGATGAATGTAGTAAGTCAATTAAATGGTCACATACAGAAAGTAAGCTATATGGAAGAATTTATGGCTCCCCACTCTGTACTGTTGGGTTTATTTGAAAAGACCACCAACCCTTCAGAATTATGAGAAATAATTTCTTGGAAGCTTAGCTTGAAGTGAGAATAGGAGATGAGTTGTTTTGGAAAGGCTACTAGTAATAGTCATGGTAAATTCTTACTCTGTAGATCCAAGTAACTAAACATCTAGTATATGAATTTTTTTTGAATCATCTTTCTTGGATGCTGTCATCTCTTTTATATATGTTTCAGCCAAAAGGTTACAAAATGTCTTTGATTTTTTTGCTTTGTTATCTTAGTGGATTGGTTGATAGGAAAGAAAAAGTCCTCCTCCCAGTCCCTTTGCTGGAGAGTCAGGTACTCATCCCTGGGAAGTCATGTTATGCTCTGAACTGGGTAGCTTGTAGACAGAAAATTCTGTTAGCTTGGAACCTTTGCATTTTTCTTAATTTTTTTCCCCTTGATTTTTCTACACTATTGATTTTAAACTGAAGTCATGCAGACAATAGTTCCTTCTTTCCTAAGATACCTATTTTTATGCTCTGGTTCTGAGATATTACTATCTGTTTATAAACATTTAAAAGTAGCATCCTGAGAGATTTTCAGGTTGAATTTTTAGACATATATACTTGTCAGTGTAGAAAATCCAGAAAATGTCATTTTGAACAAGTATAATTAAGATAACACTACTTCTTATTCCAGAAGTCCTTACTGAATACTTTCTAAGTATTGTCAAAGTCAAGTTCTCTTCAATAGTCAACCTCAATATATTTCCTTTACCAACTTTCTTGAGCTCATATCTCTCCAGAGAAAATCAGTCTACAATCAATGATGCCAGAATTGTCTTTTCTTTTAGGTAAGGTATTTAATTGCATTTTTATCACAATCAAGCAATAAGACTGTAGAGATACCAAAATGCTTTTGAATGCATGTTTATAATACAATTATAATATAACTTACAATACAATGTAACCTATACTTCAGTTTCATACTAGTAATCTGACTCATATATATCTCATTAAATTCGGTTCCATATGCATAACTTATCTTTCAGAGAAGTTCAAATTTGACTTTTAGATAATTTATTTTTAAATTTAAGAATTTAAAGAAAGAGGCTTGGGAGATAGAATAGTAGCTATTTCATATACATGTGCTGACTCAGGCATATGGCCTCCAGAACGTCACATAGTGTAGAGCTGGAGACCCCATCCACCACTGAGGGATAGGACTCCAGTCCTATCTGGTGAAGTGCCTGATAGTATCAGTAACTGATGTAGTACCAGTCCCTGTATCTCAAGGTCCCAATAGTTCTGCATCCTTGGACCGTGTATTGACTCACTGACACCTAGATTCCCTGAAAACTGCTTGGAAACCCCCTCATTTTTTAATTGTAGAGTTAACTAATTAATGATGGTGCTTTTAATGGCACCTGGACAGGCTGAACCTGGACCCTCAACAACTGTAAGTGAAATACTTCATTGGAAATTTCCTCTGCTGACCATTAAATGGTTTCTGTGGTTAGTCATGTGGATTCTGCCACCTTTTTGCTTACACATTGGTTCTCTAGTATACAAGTGGATTATTCCATTTTGTTTAAAACTAATTGGTTTTGATCTAAGGACAATCACTGAAGTTGGATGGTTGTGGTTTATATTTCAAATGAAAATTGCATTGTCTCTAACCGTCATAGTTTGTGGAATTTCTGTGTTAGCTCACGTTGTTACTGTGAGCATAGTTATTGGCTGGTATCTAGGAAAGAGAAAGTGTAGAAATGGTGAGGCTAAAACCAGCAAGGATAATAAGGAAATCTTTCTGATGAAAATTCAGACGAAGGTACGGGCTGATGAATCCAGCCCCACCATCAATAATATAGAAATTTTTGCTGGAAGAAAAACAACTCAGAAAGTTAAGCCTGATACTAGCAAATTGCATGACAGTAGTGACTCAGACAATGATCAACCTCCAGTGCTAACTCCAGAAGTGAGGCCTCGTTCTATTCACAAAATTGAATTGCACAACAGTGCAGATTCAGATGATGAACCACACGCACAGCCTCAGAGCTCTATTCCGAGTAACTTTGCTAATCCGACGTCATCCCCTTCACACGGGGTAAATGTTTCTAACTATATACCCTATCAGATGGAAGAATTAGATCGGTTTAAAAAGGCATGTAAAGAGTATGGCCCAAAATCACCATACAGTATGGAGTTACTAAGACTTGGGAGTCATAACTCATCTTGGACTTTGTATGATTTTAAAAGAATTGCTGAAATATGCCTGTTGTCTAAACAGCGAACTGAATGGGAAATGTACTATTCAGAAGGTGCAAAAGCCAAATTATATAGCCCGGATGGTAAGAAAAAGCAAGTGGCAGGTGTTACTCTCTCATATGAATTATTGATGGCAGAAAATCAATTTGCAAATATTCAGACAAAAGCAGCTTTACCTAAAGAAATCTTGAATTTAATTAGGGATATTGCATTGTCATCATGGGGGGAAAAAGGATTCTAACAGCATTGGTAGAGGAAACTTTTTTAAAAATTACCTAAGACCCTTATGAGTCATATGCAGAGTTTGTAAGTAAGATCAAATATCCTCTGAAATTACAAGTCAAAGATGAGATGAGAAACCTCCTAGTAAAATCTTTGGATTATCATAATGCAAATTTGGCCTGTAGATTAATATTGAATACATTAAATGAAAAGGCAGATGTGAATGATTTCCTTTATGCCTGTCAAAATGTCTATGTGGAACCCCAAACCCACCCCACTTAGACTCAGTACAAACCTTCCCAGTTACCAAAGGAATGATGCCTTACTCCCCTCGGGGACAGGACACTTTCCGTAAACCAGGTCCTTGCCCAAAATGCAAAAGGGGTCACCACTGGGTGAAAGATTGCAGATCCAGAAACCTCATTGATAATAACCTAAGTAGAGGTTTCAATACAATTCCCAGGAGGCAAATCGCCTGCTTCCATTGTGGAAAACAGGGGCATATCAAAAGAAATTGCCGTTTCCTTATAAATTCAGCTCTTCAAGGACACACATACAAGATGCAGGGAAAAGCCCACAGGGTCTCTCCTCAGGCCCTTCCAAATCAGGGGCAAAGTTCACAGACAATAATCCTTCCAAGCCCAGCCCAAGAAAATTCATCATGATAAGGGAATTAATTCACTCCACATCAGGGAGTGCCGGATTAGACATATTATGCCCAGAGGACATTAAAATTTACCCAGGATCATGCCCTTACATGTTAGAAACTGGCATTGTGGGCCCGCCACCCCCAGATACTATGGGTTTTATTCTTGGCAGAAGTTCCCTCAATATAAAGGGTATATTAGTATCCACAGGTGTCATTAACTCAGATTCTATGGGAGAAATTATTGTAGCTATTACTGTACCAGTTACATGGACCTTTAAAAAAGGAGAAGCGATTGCCCAGATAGTAATAGTGCCTTATGTCAAATTTGGGACTTCAGATAAGACTAGAATTGGAGGTTTTGGAAGCACAGATCCGGGTGCTGCTCAAAACCCAATCGTGGCTCTGGTTACTAAATTTAAAGATGAACACCCAATGATCAAACTTCACTTAGAAGGGCAACCCTTTGACGGAATGATAGATACGGGTGCTCAGGTTACCGTAATTTCTGATAAAGAATGGCCAGAAAATTGGCCTCTTCAGGAAATCCAGTATTCGCTAGAAGGAGTAGGAGGCCTAAGCTCCTGTCTGTTGAGTACGAGGACTATGATATTTTACGGCCCAGAAAATCAAAAAGCAATAATCAGACCTCACGTGGGCCCATTTTCATCATCTCTATGGGGCCGTGACCTATACAAACAGTGGAAAGCAGAATTCTACATCCCATTAGTTCCAGAAGAGCCTGAACCTTCTTGTGATTTAAAACCCCCAAAATTTTAGTAGGGGCCACTACCATAAAAACACCAGCACCAATAAAAATAAAATGGAAATCTGACAAACCAATTTGGACAGGTCAGTGACCCCTTAAAGCTTATTAATTAAAGGTGCTGACAGAATTAGTGGAGGAACAGCTAAGTTTAGGACATATTGAACCATCTTTTTCTCAATGTCATTCACCTATATTCACTCTAAAAAAGAAATCCGGTAAATGGAGACTTTTCATGGATCTTAGAGCTGTAAATTTATCCATGATACCTATGGGCAAATTGCAGACTGTTTTACCATCACCTGTAATTATTCCAAAGGAATGGCCACTAATTATAATTGATCTGAAAGACTGCTTCTACCATATTCCTATCCACCCAGATGATAAAAAACGTTTTGCATTCTCAGTTCCTTCTCTCAATAATACCCATACCTGCAGACGTTTTCAATGGACTGTTCTCCCCCAAGGCATGCTGAATTCCCTAACAATGTGCCAGTTTTTTATAGATAAGGTTTTGAGCCCTGCTCGTGAAAAATTTCCTCAAGCCATGATATTTCATTATATAGATAATATCTTGCTCACAACGAACAATGAAACAGATTTACAGCACTTATACTCTTATGTTATTGACTGTTTACAAACAACAGGACTGAAAATAGCTTTAGAAAAAATACAGATAATGCCACCATATCAATATTTGGGTTTTATTTTGGACTGGACGTCTATATGTCCACAAAAAATTTGCATCAAAAAAGAAAACCTCAGAATGCTTAATGATTTTTCAGAGACTTTTTAGCTGACATAAATTGGCTCTGTCCTGAACTAGGAATCCCGAATGCAGAGTTATCTAATGTGTTTAAAACGTTGGAGGGTGACTCTGCTTTAGATAGCCCGAGAAAATTAGCAACAGCTGCCAAAAATGAATTGGACATCTTCTTGAGCAGATTACAAAAATCGTTTCTCTTAAGATTCATCCCAGGAGAAAAGGTATTTCTGTTAATCTTTCCTACTATAGAAACCCCCACAGGGGCCTTGATGCAACAATCAGGACCTTTGGAATGGGTGTATTTACATAACAAACAACCTCGCTCAGTTGTCCCCTACTTGCAACTGATTTCAGAGATTATTATCAAGGCAAGACTCAGATCTATATCTTTACTATGTTTTGACCCAGATATAATAGTTTGACCAATACCAAAAAAAGGAAATTGAGTCAATATTGCCTGTTAATGAATCTCTACAAAGGGCCCTCTCAGATTTCACAGGAGAAATATTCTCCCATTACCGAGCGGGAAAAACTTGGGACTTTTTAAAGAAAACTCAGTTTGTTATTTTTTCAATTATTCGGGATTCCCCTATTCCCAATGCCAAGATTTTTTACATCGATGGATCCCAAAATGGAAAAGGAGGAATAATCAGAGACAACATTAATATGAGCACAGATACCAAATATAAATCTGCACAGAAAGTTGAATTAACAACATTAATTTACCTATTAGAAAATGTATCTGACTCCATGAATATAGTTTCTGATTCTTTGTATGTGGTAAATTTATGTCAGGTGATAGCCACTGCTTCTCTTAATGCTAATAACCTGATCATACAGAACTTACTTAAATGATTACAGCAGCTTCTTCAAAAACAAACTGAGCTGGCCCAGAGAGATAGCACAGCGGCGTTTGCCTTGCAAGCAGCCGATCCAGGACCAAAAGGTGGTTGGTTTGAATCCCAGTGTCCCATATGGTCCCCCGAGCCTGCCAGGAGCGATTTCTGAGCAGACAGCCAGGAGTAACCCCTGAGCACCACCGGGTGTGGCCCAAAAACAAACAAAAAAAACGAACTGAGCCCATCTTTATCACGCATATTAGAGCCCACTCAGGTCTTCCAGGATTGATGGCTCAAGGAAATAAAATTGCTGACTTGCTAGCAATGCCTATATTTAAATCATCTGTAGAGGAACATTCAGCCCTACACACAAATGCTCACCATTTACATGTGAATTACCAAATTTTATGGAGGCAAGCTAGAGAAATTGTAGAAAACTGCAACATATGTGCACCATTAACAAAAAAGTCTCACATAGCAGGAGCAAACCCAAGAGGCTTACAGTCTAACAAACTTTGGCAAATGGATATAACTCAAACAGATTTATTTCCAAGAAACCTTATCTTCATGTTGTGGTGGACATTTATTCTCGGTTTATGTGAGAAATTCCTATGTCTTCTCAAAAATCTAAGGCTGTTTGTAGTTTTTTTTTTTTTTTAAATTTTAATATCTAGTAATTTATTATTTTTTTTTAATTTTTATTTTTTTTATTTAAACACCTTGATTACATACATGATTGTTTTTGGGTTTCAGTCATGTAAAGAACACCACCCATCACCAGTGCAACATTCCCATCACCAATGTCCAAGTCTCCCTCCTACCCACCCAACCCCCGCCTGTACTCTAAACAGGCTCTCCATTTCCCTCATACATTCTCATTATAAGGAAAATTCAAAATGTAGTTATTTCTCTAACTAAACTCATCACTCTTTGTGGTGAGCTTCCTATGGTGAGCTGGAACATCCAGCTCTTTTCACTTTTGTGTCTGGAAATTATTATTGCAAGAATGTCTTTCATTTCTCTTAAAACCCATAGATGAGTGAGACCATTCTGCGTTTTTCTCTCTCTCTGACTTATTTCACTCAGCATAATAGATTCCGTATACATCCATGTATAGGAAAATTTCATGACTTCATCTCTCCTGACAGCTGCATAATATTCCATTGTGTATATGTACCACAGTTTCTTTAGCCATTCATCTGTTGAAGGGCACCTTGGTTGTTTCCAGAGTCTTGCTATGGTAAATAGTGCTGCAATGAATATAGGTGTAAGGAAGGGGTTTTTGTACTGTATTTTTGTGTTCCTAGGGTATATTCCTAGGAGTGGTATAGCTGGATCATATGGGAGCTCGATTTCCAGTTTTTGAAGGAATCTCCATATCGCTTTCCATAAAGGTTGAACTAGACGGCATTCCCACCAGCAGTGGATAAGAGTTCCTTTCTCTCCACATCCCCGCCAACACTGTTTGTTCTCATTCTTTGTGATGTGTGCCATTCTCTGTGGTGTGAGGTGGTATCTCATCGTTGTTTTGATTTGCATCTCCCTGATGATTAGTGATGTGGAGCATTTTTTCATGTGTCTTTTGGCCATTTGTATTTCTTCTTTGTCAAAGTGTCTGTTCATTTCTTCTCCCCATTTTTTGATGGGATTAGATGTTTTTTTCTTGTAAAGTTCTGTCAGTGCCTTGTATATTTTGGAGATTAGCCCCTTATCTGATGGGTATTGGGTGAATAGTTTCTCCCACTCAGTGGGTGGCTCTTGTATCCTGGGCACTATTTCCTTTGAGGTGAAGAAACTTCTCAGCTTAATATATTCCCATCTGTTAATCTCTGCTTTCACTTGCTTGGAGAGTGCAGTTTCCTCCTTGAAGATGCCTGTAATGTCCTGGAGTGTCTTGCCTATGTGCTGTTCTATATATCTTATGGTTTTGGGGCTGATATCGAGGTCTTTAATCCATTTGGATTTCACCTTCGTGCATGATGATAGCTGGGGGTCTACGTTCAATTTTTTGCAAGCGGCTATCCAATTGTGCCAACACCACTTGTTGAAGAGGCTTTCCCTGCTCCATTTAGGGTTTCCTGCTCCTTTATCAAAAATTAGGTGGTTGTATGTCTGGGGAACATTTTCTGAGTATTCAAGTCTATTCCACTGGTCTGAGGGCCTGTCCTTATTCCAATACCATGCTGTTTTGATAACTATTGCTTTGTAGTACAGTTTAAATTTGGGGAAAGTAATTCCTCCCATATTCTTTTTCCCAATGATTGCTTTAGCTATTCGAGGGTGTTTATTGTTCCAAATGAATTTCAAAAGTGCCTGATCCACTTCTTTGAAGAATGTCATGGGTATCTTTAGAGGGATAGCATTAAATCTGTATAATGCCTTGGGGAGTATTGCCATTTTGATGATGTTAATCCTGCCAATCCACGAGCAGGGTATGCGTTTCCATTTCCGCGTGTCCTCTCTTATTTCTTGGAGCAGAGTTTTATAGTTTTCTTTGTATAGGTCCTTCACATTTTTAGTCAAGTTGATTCCAAGATATTTGAGTTTGTGTGGCACTATTGTGAATGGGATTGTTTTCTTAATGTCCATTTCTTCCTTATTGCTATTGGTGTATAGAAAGGCCATTGATTTTTATGTGTTAATTTTGTAGCCTGCCACCTTGCTATATGAGTCTATTGTTTCTAGAAGCTTTTTGGTGGAGTCTTTAGGGTTTTCTAAGTAGAGTATCATGTCATCTGCAAACAGTGAGAGCTTGACTTCTTCCTTTCCTATCTGAATTCCCTTGATATCTTTTTCTTGCCTAATCGCTATAGCAAGTACTTCCAGTGCTATGTTGAATAGGAGTGGTGAGAGAGGACAGCCTTGTCTTGTACCAGAATTTAGAGGGAAGGCTTTTAGTTTTTCTCCGTTGAGGATAATATTTGCCATTGGCTTGTGGTAGATGGCTTCAACTAGATTGAGAAAGGTTCCTTCCATTCCCATCTTGCTGAGAGTTTTGATCAAGAATGGGTGTTGGACCTTATCAAATGCTTTCTCTGCATCTATTGATATGATCATGTGGTTTTTATTTTTCTTGTTATTGATGTTGTGTATGATGTTGATGGATTTACGGATGTTAAACCAGCCTTGCATTCCTGGGATGAAACCTACTTGATCGTAGTGAATGATCTTCTTAATGAGGCAGTGAATCCTATTTGCCAGGATTTTGTTGAAGATCTTTGCATCGGCATTCATCAGCGATATTGGTCTGTAATTTTCTTTTTTTGTAGCATCTCTGTCTGGTTTAGGTATCAAGGTGATGTTGGCTTCATAAAAGCTATTTGGAAGTGTTTCCGTTTGTTCAATTTCATGAAAGAGTCTTGCCAGGATTGGTAGTAGTTCCTCTTGGAAAGTTTGAAAGAATTCATTAGTGAATCCATCTGGGCCTGCGCTTTTGTTTTTCGGCAGACCTTTGATTACCGTTTTGATTTCATCAATGGTGATGGGGGTGTTTAGATATGCTACATCCTCTTCCTTCAACCGTGGAAGATTATAAGAGTCCAAGAATTTATCCATTTCTTCCAGGTTCTCATTTTTAGTGGCGTAGAGTTTCTCAAAGTAGTTTCTGATTACCCTTTGAATCTCTGTCATATCAGTAGTGATCTCTCCTTTTTCATTCCTAATACGAGTTATCAAGTTTCTCTCTCTTTCTTTGTTAGGTTTGCCAGTGGTCTATCAATCTTGTTTATTTTTTCAAAGAACCAACTTCTGCTTTCGTTGATCTTTCGGATTGTTTTTTGGGTTTCCACTTCATTGATTTCTGCTCTCAGCTTTGTTATTTCCTTCTGTCTTCCTATTTTTGGGTCCTTTTGTTGAGCACTTTCTAGTTCTATTAGCTGTGTCATTAAGCTACTCAGGTAAGCTCCTTCTTCCTTCCTGATGTGTGCTTGCAAAGCTATAAATTTTCCTCTCAGTACTGCTTTTGCTGTGTCCCATAAGTTCTGATAGTTTGTGTCTTTATTGTCATTTGTTTCCAGGAACCTTTTTATTTCCTCCTTGATTTCATCTCGGACCCACTGGTTATTGAGTATGAGGCTGTTTAACTTCCAGGTGTTAATGTTTTTCTTCTGAGTCCCTTTGGAATTCACAAATAATTTCAGAGCCTTGTGATCAGCAAAGGTAGTCTGCAAAATTTCTATCCTCTTGATATTATGGAGATATGTTTTATGTGCCAGCATGTAGTCTATCCTGGAGAATGTCCCATGTACATTGGAGAAGAATGTGTATCCAGGTTTCTGGGGATGGAGTGTCCTATATATATCCACTAGGCCTCTTTCTTCCATTTCTCTCCTCAGGTCTAGTATATTCTTGTTGGGTTTCAGTCTGGTTGACCTATCCAGTGTTGACAAAGCCGTGTTAAGGTCCCCCACAATTATTGTGTTGTTATTGATATTATTTTTCAGATTTGTCAACAGTTGTATTAAATATTTTGCTGGCCCCTCATTTGGTGCATATATGTTTAGGAGAGTGAATTCTTCCTGCTCTATATACCCCTTGATTAATATAAAATGTCCATCTTTGTCCCTTACAACCTTCCTGAGTATAAAGTTTGCATTATCTGATATTAGTATGGCCACTCCAGCTTTTTTATGGGTGTTGTTTGCTTGGATGATTTTTCTCCAGCCTTTTATTTTGAGTCTATGTTTGTTCTGACTATTCAGGTGTGTTTCTTGTAGGCAGCAGAAGGTTGGATTGAGTTTTTTGATCCATTTAGCCACTCTGTGTCTCTTGACTGGTGCATTTAGACCATTGACGTTGAGAGAAAGAATTGTTCTGGGATTTAATGCCATCTTTATATTGAAATTTGGTGTCTTTTGGTTAGTCTTGTCTTAAATTAGGTCTTTCAGTTTTTCTCTTAAGACTGGTTTTGTGTCTGTAAAGTTTCTGAGCTGCTTTTTGTCTGTGAAACCATGTATTCTTCCGTCAAACTGGAAAGTGAGTTTTGCTGGGTATAGTATTCTGGGTGAAGCATTCATTTCATTCAGTCTTGTCACAATATCCCACCACTGCTTTCTGGCATTGAGTGTTTCTGGTGACAGGTCTGCTGTAAATCTCAAGGATGCTTGCTTGAGTGTAATTTCCCCTTTTGATCTTGCTGTTTTCAGAATTCTGTCTCTATCTGTGGGATTTGTCATTGTGACTAGGATGTGTCTTGGGGTGGTTTTTCTGGGGTCTCTTTTGGTTGGTACTCTTCGAGCATGCAGGATTTGATCACCTATATTCTTTAGCTCTGGAAGTTTCTCTTTAATGATGTTCTTGACCATTGATTCTTCCTGGGAATTTTCTTCCTGGGTCTCTGGGACGCCAATGATTCTTAAGTTGTTTCTGTTGATCTTATCATAGACTTCTATTTTCATCTGTTCCCATTCTTTGACTAATTTTTCCATTGTCTGCTCATTTGCTTTAAGTTTTTTGTCCAATCTCTCCTGCTGTATGGAATTGTTATGTATCTCATCTTCCACAGCACCAAGTCTATTCTCAGCTTCTGATACCCTGTCCCAGAGCTTATCCATTTTGTCATTCACTTCGTTTACTGACTTTTTCAGTCCTGTTAGTTGACATGTTATTTCAGTTTGGAGTTTTGTCATTTCTGCCTTCATATTTTCTTGGTTCTTATTAGTGTTCTGTTCAACTCGATCCATGGTTTCTTGGAGTCTGTTGAGCACCTTCCATATTGCTAGTCTAAAGTCCTTATCTGAGAGGTTGATTAGTTGTTCAGTCATTCTCTGGTCATCAGAATTGTCATCTTCATTCTCTATGTCTGATGCTGGCCTGCGTTGTTTCCCCATTGTCACACTTGTATTGTGGGTTTTTCTACGTGTTGTGGTGGTATTCATTGTCTATATGATGTAGGCAGCACACTCCTCTGGCTCCTCCCTTTCTGGATGGGCTGACTTGCCTCTAAGGGAGGGGAGTCCTCCGTGGATGAAGCCTCACACTGGGTCAAATCTTAGGCCCGAGCATGCAACAGAGAAGACAGTCCAGAGAGAAATGCTTGCTTCTCTGATATAGCACAGTTCTTTTTGTGATTTTTTCTTATTGTTGCAATGGTGTTCTTTTCTTAGAAGGAGCGCACGGCCGCGTAGCGAAGCGGAGCGGCCGTGCTCTGATGGAGCCTCTTTTGCCCCACTCCCAAGAGTTTCACACAAGAGGACAGTAGACAGATATTTACAGTTCACACTCACAGTTGGGCCCCTCTGCGCAGGCTTAGATTCGTGTCTTTTCCCCGCCTGATGTCCCAAGCAGGGAATCCAGCTCGGCTGTTTGTAGTTTTCTTCTACAATGTTTTTCTGTGATGGGTATTCCATATTCTATAAAAACTGATAATGGGCCAGCCTATGTTAGCAAAAACTTTGAATTTTTTGTAAAGAATGGCAGATAAGACATCTGAAAGGAATTTCTTACAATTGTAGGGGACAGGCCATTGTAGAATGGACTCACAGAACCTTATAAAGTCAATTACAAAAAAAAAAATAGAAAAAGAGGTTTACCACCAACAGATTTGCTATCTTTGACTCTTATCACACTAAATTACTTAAACTTACCTCAAGGGGAAAGTTACACTGCAGCAGAAAGACATTTTAAAGAAGATATTCAGAGACAAGAAACAACCCATAAACCTATTTGGATCAAGGAGGATGAAAAATGGATAGCTGGATATCTTCTCCTAAGAGGAAGGAGTTTTGCCTATGTTTCTACAAATGACAACCCTCCAAGAAATTTTGGGTTCCATTACGCTTTGTTAGAAATCGGCTAGCACAAATGATCAGGTTCAGACTATAAACTCCCCTTCAGAGCAAAAACAGAATACTCCAGACACTAACAGCAGTAATATTGCTGAGGTCTCTGGGCAGGGAACAGGGATTTAGCTGTCACACACCATACATTGAGTGAGACTGATGGTAGTGATAAACCCTTACACTCTGAGATGCAAAAGGAAAGACAGGAACCTGTCTTAACTGGGCTCCAAAATACAGAAAACTCTTGCTACATGAACTCAATATTGCAATGCTTGTATAAAATTTCAGACTTGACTCAGTGTTTTCATCAAAATCATTTTAAAAAGGATATTAACAAAAAAAAATCCAATGGGGCATGAAGGTAAATTAGACAAGAATTTGGTCGGCTCATCAAAACCATGGGAAATGGATTTCATACATATATTAACACTGAACGCTTCAAAGTAACAATTGGTTAACTTAATGACCAGTTTGCTGGACACAATCAGCAGGATCCACATGAACTACTGATGTTTCTAATAGAGTGACTACATCAGGATTTGCTTACTGTAAATCTAATGACAGACAAAACTACACATTTTATGGAAAATGAAAATTTTGAACAATTTAGTCCAGAACACCAAAATGCTCACAAATCTATTATTTATGATTTCTTTCAAGGACAATTCAAATCTATACTACAGTGTCTCACATGCCACCTTAGGTCTAGAGGTTCATGAGAACATTGGTTATTGAACTCACTCACAGGCAGTTTAAAAGTTTTATTCATACCCTATCCACCACATGTGTGGCTTATATCTTAACCAATTAAGCATTCAGCCATTCTTAGCTAGCCCTGCATCTCAACTCCTTTCAGCCATCATCCCTTTGACCTCCATGATGGCAAAAGACCAAAAGGCCCTAACCCCCTGGGTCAAAGGCCTTATATAACCTTTCAAGACCACTCCCCGGGATGGGAGAGGTCTTGCAGATAAGATTACATGTAATATCCGGTTCCCAAGGCCCCTCCCAGAAATGGGCGGGTCTCAGGTAGATACACCTAAATCCAGGGTGGAGTCAAATTATGCAATACCGAATTAGAAAAAAAAACAATAAGAGCTCAATAATGCCTTTGTGAGTCCACTGGTTATAATAAGCATTGTGATTAAATTGATAATTCTTAAATTAGTTCTAATAAAATTATCAATTTAATCATGATATTTAACCTTACATTAGTTTAATAATGCTTATTCTGCAGTTGATTTAGGAAAAACTTTTCTTAGGCCTTTAAAAAAATAAAAATCTCATCGCTTACAAGGCTTCTGAAGTCAATTAGTCATATCTTCCAGCCAAAACTGTCTTTCACAGGAGGTTTTGATATTTGAGTTATGTTGACTTCAAAAAGAATCTTCTGTAGTGTGTGCTGAAATATAATTTTAAGAACTTTAGCTCTGTTTCACTTCTAAACTGGAGGCATTTGGACTTGGTATTCTCTGCATTGGCAAAAGTCCTTGGATTTAGATAGCCATGACATTTAAAATAAAGAAAAATTTAAATTAAATAAAAAATTTTTGTGTTCATTTTTGGGTCATACCTCATGGTGCTTAGGGGTTATTCCTGGTGCTGTACTCAGGAACTGATCCTGGTGTTGCTCATGGGAGCCTATGGTTTACCAATCAAATCTGGCTTGGCTACCTGCAAGGCAAAATCCTTACCCATTATACTATCGCTCCTGCCCAAAAGAAAAAATTTTACTCAACAGCTGGAGTTGCATAAAGTTCTCTGAATAAAAGTTATGATGTCTATGAATTCCTGTTCCTCCATTAAAAAAGGAAAATATCTAATATAATTGAAACCTTGGCTTAATAAAACAACATTGTGAATAGAAGCAGTATTTTATCAAATTACATTTTTTTTATTTTTGTGTCACACATGGCAGTGCTCAGGGGTTACTCCTGGCTCTACACTCAGAAATTGCTCCTGGCAGGCTCAGGGGACCATATGGGATGCTGGAATTCGAACCATTGTCCTTCTGCATGCAAGGCAAACGCTCTACCTCTGCTCTACCTCCATGTTATCTCTCCAGCCCCTTCAAATTACATTTGTACAGAAAATTAAAGGCTATTTGCTAGGCATTAACTGTGGGGAGGAATGACTAATGTCTAGACCTTCCAGATATTCACAGAGTTTTCATATGCCTTTTACATATGTCTTCTGAAAAAGTCGGCTTACCCTACTACAGAAACAAGGAAATACAGTGACTTCTGTTTAAAAGGCAAAATTGCCATTATAATTGTCTTGAATGTGACTTTCCCTTGAGATTTATTTTGGTTAGTTTCTCTATCACTAAGATCTGAGGCTCAGTAGGATACAGATAATCTCATACCCCAAATTTGCTTTTGCTTCCAGGTAAACAACTGTCCCTATAACACAAGATGCTGTACTTGGTCTACTGAAGTACAGCTTAGAAAGTCACATTGAGGAAAACAAGCAAAGTTCAAGGTGGATCAAGTCTGAGAATACCAGGATTTTAGAAAATTCCACAAAATTCTGGGTTTATGCATACAGTGTTCCAATACCAATACCCTTTCCCAGTGTCTACTCCTCTTCATCAATGTTTTTAGTTTTTCTTTCATCCATCGACTCTCTCTGTGATAGGCATTCATAACTCCTAGCACTGTGGTTTACAGTACTGTTACTAATAAAATTTCATGCATGACACCATTTTTTAACATCCCTCCTTCTTGGTTGGCCATTCTGCCCACTATTGTTTAGTGTTCTCTTTCCTGTCCTAAACCTTCCTTATTTATATGCCCCCATACTTCCCTACAGAAGGCCTGTTTTTGTGCTTTTGAATATTTATTTTCCCCTAATATGTTTCCTTATATCCTGCATATGATCTATCATTAGGGCCGATCTCTATCCCTCTGACTACTTTCACTCAGCATGGTACTCTCCAGATCTATCCATTAGCAACAAGTTGTATAATTTCATCTTATGGCAAACTGTGTATATTGCCAGGGTCATCTGTTCTTGGGCACTTGAGGTTTTTCCGGTTTTTCCAGATTTTTGGCTATTGTGAGTAGTGATACAATGAACATAAGTGTTCAAATGTCTTTTTTCTTCATTGTGTTTTTGGATTCTTGGGGATATATTTCAAGAAGTGCTTGTGCTGGGTCAAATGTGATCTTAATTCCAATTGATATTTTTTGAGAAATATTCATATTGTTTTCCCAAAAAGCTGGACCAGTCAACATTCCCATCAACAATGAATGGGGGTCCCTTTCCCATAGCAGTGAATGAGGGTCCCATTCCACATCACCAGCCCCCACATATCACCAACAATTGTTGTTTTTGTTCTTGTGATGTGTGTCATTCTCTGTGGCTGGAGAGCCATTTTGCTTAAAAATTTATTACATCCTTTCCCCTTCTTCCTCCCTACCACTACAACAGTCCATTCTGTTTTGACATAGCCCTATTAGATTATTGAAGGTACTGGGAAAAAATACCTGTCTGCCCTTAGTTTCATCCCATTGGTCCTCATGGAAAATAAAATGCTTCTGAGAACAATTTTGGCTTTGATAATCCACTTTCTTTAGCAAAATTTTCCTTATGTTAAATTGATATAGTGGGATCCATCATAGAACATTGGCGTATATTCAGCACATAATTTATAAAAGGCCTAGTAGTTACCAGACCCTGTTAGGTATCAGATAGATAAAAGTAATAAAAAATCCTGCTTTCACAGGATTTATATTCTGTGAGAAGAATGTTTAATCTGATGAATGATAAAATAAATGCTGTGGGAAAAAAAAAACTAGAACTTGTTCAATAATTTAAAACCAAGTGATGAGGAAAGTCTCTCTCAGAAGATGGCTTTGAATAATGACCCGAGTAAGGTGAGGTGAGGTGATGTGAGTTCAGTAGAGACTTTAGGAAAGAACTCTCCAGACAGAGCTGCAGTGCATGCAGAGTTCATGCCAAAATATGTGGAGAGTGACAAGGAGGTGGAGAAATAGCAGCAAGCAGGTTGGATGGAGTCTTGTACAGACAACTGTAGAAATAATTTTGGCTTTCATCCTACTGAGCTAGGATGTCACTGAGTATTTTTGAACAGAGAAATGATTCATTCTCACTATCTTTTCCAGGATAATGCTTTATGCTATGTCAAATACAGACCCTGAAGGCCATGGGCAGAACAAGGAGGACAGTTAGGAAGCTAGGTGTGAATCAATGAATGTGCTGGGGATTCTAGGTAGGTTAGCCATAGAAGAGAAGAAGAAAAATATGCAACTTGCAAATATATTTTGAAATATGAGCAGTAATGCAGATTGAAGGATAATATATTGGGTGTGAGCGAACAAGGATTTAAGGATAAATTCAGGTCTTTTTTTTTTTTTTTTGCTTGAGCCATTGAATACAGAAATTATGGCTTCCTGTGTAGAAAGATATCTGGATTAGTGCCCTGTGTATATACCCCTAAGAGGGTGATTCTGGGTAAGCAGCATAACTTCTTATTTTCATTTGCTCCCAGTCCTAATTTCACAAATTTATCCGAGGTTAATATAAGAATTAGAAATAATGTATTGAAAGCTTATGTATGATGTTTGATACTGCAAATTAATCAATAAAAGCTGGAATGTTGGGGTCGGAGTGATAGCATAGTGGTAGTAGGACCTTTGCCTTGCACGTGTCCAATCCCAGACAGACCTGGCATCCCATATGGTCCCCCATGCCTGCTAGGACCGATTTCTGAGCACAGAGCCAGGAGTAAACCCTGAGCACTGCTGGGTGTGACACAAAAATTAAAAAAAAAACCTGGAATGTTTATCATTGTCATTCTGGGGAACAAAGGCACTAGTAATGTTTTTCCTCTTTAATAGACCTTCAGATATTTGAGATTACCTTCTATGCTGCTTTTAAATCTTTCCAGAAAGATGACTATAGTGTGTATTTGTGGAGCTGGCTTGGTAAATAGATGACTTCTTCAATGTGCACCACTTTAAATTGTCTCCTGGTCTATCAAAAGAATAATACAGGAATTAAAATAATGTCATATATCTCTTCAAAAAGTGTAAATCAGAACTCCATGCGTGAGCAGTTTACATTCCAAAATCCCACTTCCAACAATAACTGGGAATAGAGAAGTTCTATTATTATTGTTTTGTTAAGACCCTGCCCTAGCTTGTTGCCCTGTTGTGGTTGTCACAACAGTTCGGGTGGGGGGGTTGTCCATCCACATCAGTTGTGATTGTGCACACTTGTTGTCTGGGTGTGAATAAATCACCCCTTAATAAAAGTTCCAAGGTTGGGAGAGTGACAAGTTTGGCTCAGTTTAGACAATGAGGGCTGCAAATGATGTGTCCAAGCAAGACACTTCTAGAATAGAATTAGGATAGAATGGAAAATAGAATAGAAGAAAGAATAGAATAAATAGAATAGAGATTACCATGACTTCACTGCTATAAAATAAAGGTTCTTGCTGACTGCTTATTGCCTGGTGGCCACAGTTATGTGACTAACCCCAGCATTTGTATTTAACTTATACTGTCTTTCAATGAGAGCACATAAAAGATGAGGGCAAACTAATAAAATTAGTAGAACTTCAACTTGTTCAGAGTTGTTGATGCTAGCTGGTCACCTGTTATAGTCAATGTCTTTCTTAGTTTCTGTAACCAGTTCTGCTGGCTTGGTTGAAGGAACAGATTCAAGTAGTGTTTTGATGGTGATCTTCCACATCTAGGGAGAAGGTCAGACACTCTTTTGCAGTGAAAATCTCAAAACTCTCACATTGCAGAACCTTGATGCAGGTCAGATGGGGCCACACTAGAGAATGAACTTTCAACCTCCCTCTTGCAAAGAATGCAGACAACTTACTACTAGGATCTCTGTAGGTTTGAAAGGCTTTCTCTCTAGTGCAGTTGGCAAAGGATAATGAGAGTCATTATTTACACATATTTCCTTTTTGTCAGTAATCTTCCATCATCTCCCAGTGCCATCATGCAATTTTAGTGCAGCTCAACTTTTAAACCTCCAAGTAATAAAAGCCTTTTCAGACAGCCACAATTATAATTGCTTGTGGTTCTGAGCGTGCCAGTATGATCCTAGGTAGTTGTCAGTTATAAAAACACAGAAAGCTGGTAAGACCTGTCAGACTCTGAGCTTGGCTGCATAGGCAAAAATATCTAGAATGGACAAATCTAGCAGATGAGCTCAAGCTGAATGAGAAATGTGAGTTAAAAGATGATTGAAACAAAAACCTGGATACAGATCAAAACATGAAAGCTCAGACACAATGAGATTCTACATATAATCTTTGTTTAAAAAATATTAGGAACTGGGCCTGGAGGGATAGCACAGCGGCATTTGCCTTGCAAGCAGCCGATCCAGGACCAAAGGTGGTTGGTTTGAATCCCAGTGTCCCATATGGTCCCCTGTGCCTGCTATTTCTGAGCTATTTCTGAGCAGACAGCCAGGATTAACCCCTGAGCATGCCGGGTGTGGCCCAAAAACCAAAAAAAAAAAAAAAAAAAAAAAAAAAAAAAAAGGAACTGTACTTAAAGTATGTCTTAAAGTTTTATCTATTGCCTTATGTTCCATTTCTTTCCTTACGTTGTCATCTAAAGGCCCAGTAAAAACAAATGTTAACTTTCTTCTGCGAAGGTAGAAATAGTTTTAGGGATAATTTGGTCTCCTGGGTGACTTTGTACTTTGTAAACAAGCAAAATTCAAATGGTAAGCTCTGTTGTCAGAGTAAACCAAAGAAAATATCCAATCTGTAAAAATACAAGCATTACAACACAGGTTGGATGCTCAGAGTCACTTAGTAATTTTGATGTTGTTTACCAAGAAAAAAATTAACTTTCCTACTTTGTTTAACAATTTAATAATCTGGATGATGCCTTGAAATTACATAGTATAATACCTAGAATGTAATACACATCTAATAGGTGTTGTTTCTAATCGTAACAACCAGAGTATTTAATTTTTTATGTCTTTCCTGCATAGTGCTATTCTGTATTCATTGAGACCTGCAGGTCTATTAGGCCCCTCAAAATTCAAAGCAACACTGACTTAACTTGTTAATAAACTGGAACTTCACACCTGCTCCCCACAGTTCCCCAGAGGCCCTGTGAAGTAGAAACACAGCTGAAATGGTCCAGGGATTGATGGCTGATTTTTAAATCCTCGGCTTTCGTGTCGGTCACACACATAGTCACACTCTGAAATGAAATATGTCTTTGTGCAAGAGCAAAGAGGGAGAGTGAAGCTGGCAGCTTGACTCACAGATGCCTTTATGCTTTCCATACTCTCCCTGCCCCGCTTAAGTTCTGTTTAAATACAGAGACTTTCAGTTTTGACTCTCCCTGTGTGTTAGTGCTGAACTGCTACATGTGTACTTAGTATTTCATATCGGTCTAGGGGTGACTTGGCAGTAATATTTGGCAAATGGAGGAGCAGGCTTATGCACACTTCTAGCCATGGGCATTCTGGGTATGTGCTTTGGTGCCTGTTTTCCAAATCACATACTTCCTCTTAGTGGTGCTTCTCTGGGAGGGTAAATTGAGATTGATGTTGGTTTTTAGAGATGATTCTCACAGACCAGCCTTTAAAAATTTATCTGAACAGAATGGCCTTATGTTTATTATAGCTTATATACAAGACTTTAATATTCTAGAAGGTTATATCAGAATATAAAGTGATATGCTCTTTGCTGGGAACTTGAAGAAAAATTCAAACTTTCTGGCTACTGGTAATTTCTCATTTTATATAAATATAGCACTATACAACATATATTTATCTGTATTCATTCTTTGTGTGCATATATATATATATAAGCATTGTTTCTACCATTAGTTCTTTTTCTCTCTTTGCTTTTATGACTATGGATCTCTGCTGCTTCCATAAGAATGTCAAGTTAATGAGAAAGAATTATCTGTTACACCTTTAGTCTCTCTCTAAATGTATGTACATGCACAAAGGCACACATTAAATAATGTGCCTAGTATAGGAGAAAACTAAATGGTAGCTATACATTAACATGGGGTAAAGAATAATTTTAAAGGACAATATAATTGTTCTAGAACGTTTTTAGAATTTTACTATGCATTATAAAAAGAGATTGGGGGTTTGTGGAAAGCTCAGATTCCAGAACATGCTCAGGGATTTTGATTTAGTCAGTCTGGATTAGTCTCGGCTTTCAATCAGCCATTTCTCACCTCCCACCCTGTAGCATTCCCAAATGATTCTGTGATGGCTCGTCCATTGATTCACATCTTGAGAAACCTTAGAATATGCTAATGATTTACATGAGTTGAATAATTTATATTCTAAATTCAGTGACTGTTTTTTCTTCCCATTCACTTGTGCTGTTTCCTCACCAATAGTGCATTCATGGAAGGACTTTTGTTGACTTCTTGATCACCTTGATCACACAAGGGTTTGATCAAAAAATATATAAAGAGCCTCTCGTTTATCTTTAGAAGATTAAAAGGAGCTGGGTATGACTGAAGACAGAAGTGAATCCAGGAGATCAGAACTTCGGTAGGTTGGAGAGAGAATTGTATTAGTGAGTCTGCCTGGAAACAGTAAACAGAAGAAAGGAAATTTGAATCCAGAGAAGAACTGGAGAAAACAAAAGCAGAATATGTACAGTGACAAGTACAAGAGGAAAGTCTAGTGACAGAAACAACATGAAGAAAAGCCACCAGGCTAGGGGGTTCAGATCCGAGCCAACCTGTGAAACTCTGCCTTGAGCTTAGGGTGTTGTACCTGGGATTTGGCCAGAAAGGATCTGGCATCCCCAAGGAATTGGAAATAAGGGAAATAGCTGGGCCAGCCTGAGTATGAGACAAGTTGGGACTAAAAACAGGTTTGTGCATTGTAATTTGCCAAGTTGGACGCCATGACTAAGTTGAGTAGTTATAATTGATCTGCCTGTGGGCAGTTTATGTTCTAAAATCTTTTAACCTCTGAAAGAGAACTACTCTTTTTTTCTTTTTTTTAAATTGATTTAAAAATATCTGGCTGATAAAGAAGAAGGTATGAATTGGCACCATGGAGGTAAGATTATTGAAGGCGAGGCTATGAAGGGGAAAGTTGCTTTCTGAAATGAAAGAAAACGTATCCTTTGACTTTGGGAATGAAACAGAGTAGGAGCCAACAGGGAAATTGTTTGTATGTGCTTCAGAAGCTTTAGCACACAGCTCTCAAAAAGTGCTAATTGAAGAGCTGAAAGGATGGATCCTGACTTCAAGGCACTGGCCTACATTATGAGGTGGGAGGTGCGCTCATTCCATTTACTACTTACCTAGACCACGTGATCCCAGTAATTAGCTATGTAACCCTGTTGGAAAGTGAACTTCTCTGTTGCTAGTTTTTTTTTTTTCAGCTTTTCTCTAAATTTTAGATTAAAGTTATTCCTTTACTACAAGTAGGCACTAATATCCATAAGGAAATCAAGAAGGTACCTATTAACTCTAAAATTCAATGTCCGAACAGGGTCTAAAAATAGCACGACTTGTTTAGAGATTGTTTATTTCATAACAGAAGACGTAATTGCCAAAAGGTCTTATCCTCAGGGGCTTGCAGAAATGAAAGAAAATAATCTTATATGTCGTAGTTTCATGACCAAGAACTTGTATTAGCTGAAGCATCTATAATCAAGAGCTAAAGTTGCTTTGTATAACATGCTTTTAGTATAACAAAGAAGAAAATTTCTTGGTCTAGATTGCAAAGTAAAGAACTGACAAAATAAGTGGAAGAAAAGCTTGCTTTCACTGGACTCATGTATAAACAAAAAAGTAGCAGCAGTAATAATTCTAGAAAATACAAAATTACTCCCCAAACAGGAGTTTATATGCATGCATTAAGTATTAAAAACGGCTGTCATAATGCTACATAAAGTTAAAACTACTCAGTACCAAAAAGGTTGACCCGGCCAACATTTACACCAGAAGTAGACATGGGCTCCAAACTAGTTATTTTTGTTATTTTTGATCTGTGTGAGATTCTTTAGTGTAAGCTGTAGCTCATTGTTGTTTTGATTTGCAGTTCCTTTATGAGAAAGGAGTCAGGACATTTTTAATATGCCTATTGGATATCTATATATAGATCTCAAAAAACTCTATTTAGAAAAGTCTTTTGCACTTTGACGTTCATTGCAGCACTATTCACGTAGTGAAAATATGGAAGAATCCAAGTATCCAAGAATAGATGACTGGATAAAGAAACTGTTGTATATATACACAATAGCATATTATTTGGCTATCAAAAATATAAAATCATGAAATTTGCTGCTATGTGGATGAATTTGAAGAGTACCATGAGTGAATTCAGGAGGAAAGGGACATATGCAGAATCATGTCTTTCAAATGTGGGGTATAAAGAAACACAGGAGAGGAATACTAGATGGCCAAAGGAAATGGAACTTGAGACTGGAGCTCCCATGGTGGAAGATATGGGGGAGGGAGGTTGACGGAAGGTATGATTGGTGGGGAGGAACACTCAGGTGGAAGCTGTGATATTGGGATATTGTCTGAATAAAACAATAGCATTCATCACAATATACCATAATATACTACTATCATAACAATGTGTAAATCCTAGTGTGTAAAATTATAATAAAAATATTCAGCATTATTCTATTCTCTTGCCAGTAGTTGTAAGGCAAATACTATGCTCATTTATTGAGAAACTGGTAATTGTTCTCTTCTAGACATTATGAAAACGGGAAAAAGGAGATAAATTTGATGGGTTTTGGTCTCATAGGAGCTCAAATGTAGAAGTTTCTTTTGTAAAGTACAAGAATCCTTCTAGTGACTTTGAAGAGGATCCCACAAAAGATGTTATACAAAAAAAGTAGGGAAGTCAAGACTGGCATTGTGGAGAGAAAGAAGAATTTAAATTGAACCTGGGAATCAACTGAACAGTACAATCAGAGATTGGAGGGCTGGCACAAGTTCTAATAGATTCTAGTAGAATTGAAAACCGAACAATAAAATAGGAAATTGCAGATCATATTGCAGACTGAGCAATATGATAATACAGTTTTCTTGGAGCAAATGGGTCTAGGTAAAAGACAGAATTGGAAATAGAAATTACATGGATATTTGAATCATGGATTGATCAATGAATATTTGATTAGTAATCTTGTCTAGAAAGATGAAGAGCAGGAGTGTTCAATGTGTGTGTAGGGCGGGGTGAGTAGGGACACAGACCATGGGCTTTATAAAAGGTTGACCTCACTTGGTGAAGTGGGAGTTTCAGACTCAACTGTCTAAGAGAGTCTGGCAAGTACTATAGATAAAATAATATGCCAGGAATGGGGTAAACAGCACTATTAAGAAGAGGAGCAATGCCAATCAATCCTTGACTTTCTTATCAGGAAGTAATAGAGAGTGGACTTAATTCTAGTCAAGCATAGGAAAACATTACTTCCGAAGACAATGGCTGTAATGCTGCTTCAGACACTTGTCTTGTGGAAATCAAGATTCAAGACTTCAAGAAAAACTAGAAGCTCACATTTTATGTTGGCAACAAATACAAATTTTAAAATAACAGTGGATTTAAGCATTGTGTGAGCCAAACAAAATAGGTCTGTAGTCAGTTTGAGACATTTGGTGATTGCTTAGAGCTGTTAAAAAAAAAAAAAGGCAGAATGGAGAAAGGCTTTCATTTGAAAACAAATCAAAGCATGACATTGCATGGAATAGCAGGAATTGCAAAAAGCCATGTGGAAAACCTACAGCTTGCTTGATTATTTGTTCAATGTCTGTCTCAGCAGACTGTAAACACCTCGAGAGAGGAGACCCTCCCTGTTTTGCTCCCCAACACCTAACACAGTGCCTAACATAACATGGCATAAAATAAGTATTTATTGAATGAGCATTATTCTGAAAAATTTATTCTTAAAGGCTAATAAGTGTCAATTTCTGTTTTTCTCTTTTGATGGGTGAGGAGTTTTGATTATAAATAATTATCCCAATGAAGTGTGATTTGTTACACATTATCTTTACTGTGTATCCCAGTTATTGTTAAGTATAGTTTCTAAATATATGTTGGGACTCTTAGATTGTATAGCCAAGGTAGGTTCTCAGCAGTAGTTGTAATCACGATGTTTCTCCAATCACAATATTTCTATGAGTTTTCATTATCTGTTGAAGAAAGTCTAAACACAACATGGCCTTGATTAAAACTAAGTTTGATACTTGAGGCTTTCCTTAGGTGTGACTTTTTTTACTTTCTTCCAATTTTGATTTAAGTGAATATATAAATGGTTCTTGTCTTCCAGGAGCTATAGAGTAGAATTCCTAGAGGATACCTATTTATATTTAATAGTGGTTACAGAAAGACACTAAATATGAATTGTTTGTTTGTAGGTATCAATCAAAAGAATCAGGTAAACTTGGGAAATGGAAATCCAAGGCTTTCAATTGTGATATCTACTTATCAATGGCATTGCAAAAGGAAATTATACTTAGTTGTCCTTTGTCAATATCTCAAATAAAAGTATATTTTATTTTTTAAAGCTTTATAAATGTATTGAATTTGCTAGTCAATTTTTTTCTTATTCTGGTTAAATATTGCTTTTTTGGGTAGGCAGCATTTAATAGTGATAAAGATAGAAATGTGTATTTAGAGATGAGCTTTTGTTCATTTTAAGTGTTAAAGTAGTATTTCTCAAAGTGTTATGAAAAAGTTACATTGAAATAATCCAGAATGCTTATTGAAAAGTTTCCTGGAACATACCCTCAGTTATGCTGAACGTAAATCTCTGGAGGGACTTGGATTCTGCATGCATAATAAAGTTGCTTAAGTGATATGGATGCACTTAAAATCTAAGACTTACTCTTAGCGTGTACATGGTCACCCTAGAAGTAATACCAGTGGGTGGTCTGTTGTTTTTCTCCCCCTAGAGTGTGGAGCCAGTTCCACAAAAATGCTACTCCCTGCAAGTCTAGTTACAGACTATCAGCGTAAACACCTGCACCCCAGATGGGCACATCTGTACAGCTTGTTGGCTGATCCCACTTTGGCATAAGTTCATGCACCACTGGCTTAATTTAGAGTGAATTTAAAGGATGATGAGGATTTCACACTGAAGTCTTAAACACATCACAACCATTTTTCTTTTTCTTTTGTTCTTTTCTTTTTTCTTCTCTATTTTAACTTTGATTTGAGGTGATTTTCATTTTCCTGATCAAGAATTGAAGATACAGAAAATACCTATAAATAAATAACCCACTTATTTTAAGACATTGCTCTGTGAGAATGTTTATCATTTTATATAGAAATCTTTAAGAAGGTGATATTGTCTTTTTGCAGTAACTTTAAAAAATGAATTAATCAAATGTTCCTCCCCATGCTCCAGGAAGTTATAAAATCTTTTAAGGTTCATTAATTCCTTAATGTAAAAATATGTGTATCTTTTTTGGGGGGAGGGGTCACAGCCGGCAGCACTCAGGGGTTACTCCTGGCTCTATGCTCAGAAATTGCTTCTGGCGATTTCTCGGGGGACCATATGGGATGCCGGGATTCGAACCACCGACCTTCTGAATGCAAAGCAAACGCCTTACCTCCATGCTATCTGCTAAAAATTAACTGCTAAAAATAAAAGACCAGGAAAAGATCACACAGTAATTAAACTAGGCAAGCATGAGTTAATTAGTTTTCTTTTATTTTTCCCTCCACAGTACTTTCCCAAATTATATTCTCCCTCCTTGTCCCCTGCCCTCTCTCTTGACCTGGTGATTGATACTCTACTGCTAGACTGAAGAAAATGGCAATAATCTATCTATTGGAATCAAGGATACAGAAACACCATTAGGAAAGGGGTAAAAGTCACAGTTCCTTAAAATAAAGGAGTTGTGTGCACTTTATTTAGTTCTTAGAAAGAACCTCCCTACTGATTGAATACAAAGCGAACATAAGACTTTTCTTTAAGTGTGGTGCCAGGAATCAAATTCAGGGTCTGAAACATGCTGTCTACCCTATATGCTGTCTCCTCCAACCATAAACCATTTGGACAATGACAGATGCTTCAGATAAGAAGTTAGAAAGGCTTTCTTACACTCTGAAAGTGTTCTCCAAAGGGTTGTACTGTATTGTTTTACTGGATAGTATCACAGAGCCCTACAAGGCAGTAGGCCAACTGGATAAATGGAGGCATATGAAACCTTTGACTTTACTCAAGGCTACACAGTGGCAGAATGGGAGGCCAGGTAGTCTGGCTCCTAACTTCATGCTGCTTACCTCTTTCCTCCGGTATTGCTGGAGGAAGCAGTGTGTGGTAAAGAACCATTTGTCAGGGTTAGTGAATCTGACAAAAAGAAGAGAGAAAGCAGGAGAGCATATACTGAGCCTTAGCCTAAATCTGGATTGCATAAAAAGACTTCCATTTATACCACCATAAGGTTAAATCTTTAGTTTGCTGAAAAATGTGCAACTGATGAGACTCAAATTGTTTGCATGATATCTGGGCTGCTGCACAGTGTTGCTTTAAAGCTCAGAAAAATGTGCTGAAGAAAGCCGAATAAATGTGAAATATCCACCAAATCTGTCTGCTGTTAAAAGTCAATGGGATACGGTTATTTGGTTTATCTCCCCTCCTTGTTAAAAAAAAAAAATTAAAAACGCTGAGCCTTTTACAGTCTCTTGGAAAATGCCTCTTAAAAGAGGTAAAATCTGCCACTGACCTTTGGTTCTCTTCACTGGACTGACTAGGTCTTCAGGGTGGCATGCACACTTCTCTCATTTTTCCTTCACTCCCAGCAATAAGCGCCCTCTATGGGGAGTTTGTTTTAGGTCTGAGATTGTGACCAAATTAGCCACTCTCATAGAAGGGAGGTTTAAGCTGACTTTGCAACCTTCGCAACAGATACAGCAATAGAGCCACAGCAGGATTTTCCTGTTTAGGATCCTTTTATTCCCGCCACAGCGAAACCACTCAGAAATCTGTCCTGTGCATGCCAGGTGTGGCGGGAGGAAGTAATGCCAGGTTGTCACTGTGGTCCTTGAAGTTCTCATCAAAGGGCTTTATTATCCTCCCAGCAGATTGTGGAATATGCATCTGCTCAGATCTGGCACACATGTGGTTTTGCCTGGTTCCTTAGCTGGGGATGGGAGTGTCTACGAGGCATATGCTCTTACAATAATTTTGAGATTTAATACTGGCATCCCTTTATTATTTTCCCCCCAGAACTTTGTTGCCTCCTTTCTCAAATTTTAAATACTTTTCTCTCTCGTTTTCTATTCCATGAAAATGCAGGCATCCTTTCCAGTAGAAAACAATCTTTAGGGATGAGAGTGAGATTCCATTGTTCAATTTAGTCATCAGAGTTGTGACTATTAGTTTTCATCCATGTGAGAAAGCTTGCAACGGAACTAATTGAATCACTTGTAGATCACAAGATCTTATGAGGAATTAATGAAGTGGTGCGTGGAAAAACAAAAAGCTCAATACTAAGCCTAAGAAAGATGTTAAAAAATGGGGCCGGAGAGATAGCATGGAGGTAAGGTGTTCGAATGCAGAAATTCAGTGGTTCAAATCCTGGCATCCCATATGGTCCCCTGAGCCTGCCAGAAGCGATTTCTGAGCATAGAACCAGGAGTAACCCCTGAGTGCTGCCGGGTGTGACCCCCCACCCAAAAAAAGGAAGGTGCTAAAAGAATGTTAGTTTTTCTTTTTTCTTTCTTTTTTTTTTTTTTTTTTTTGGGTCACACCCGGCAGTGCTCAGGGGTTATTCCTGGCTCCGTGCTCAGAAATTGCTCCTGGCAGGCACAGGGGACCATATGGGACGCCGGGATTCAAACCGATGACCTTCTGCATGAAAGGCAAACGCCTTACCTCCATGCTATCTCTCCGGCCCCATGTTAGTTTTTCTTATCTTTTTCTTTCGTGTCTTAAGAGAATCGAAGGGTTTGTTTTTGGTTATTTCTTGATAAAGAGAACAAAATGCCATTGAAATAAAGTTTAGATTTGACTTAAAGACAAATATATGCAGCAGCTGAGAAATATAAATTTAAAATTGCAATGTGGTGCTATGCTAAATCGCTTTCTGACACAAATACATTTTTTTCTTTTTTGTTGTTTCTCTCTTTTTTGAGAGTGGAGAGAGGAGAGAGATAGAGAGGAGAGAAAGAGGGAGGAAAAAAGAGAGGAGTGGGGTCAGAGAGAAAGCACAGCAGTGGTGTCTTTGCCTTGCACGCAGCTGATCCAAGAGGACCTGGGTTTGATTCCTGGCAACCCATATGGCCCCCAGAACATGCCAGGAGCAACTTCTGAGCACAGAGTTAGAAGTAACCCATGAGCACAGTCCTGTGTGACCCAAAAACTGGGGAAAAAAAGAAAGAGAGGAGAAAAAAAAGAAAACAGATAAAAAGGGGAGGGATATTGAGGGAGAGAGAGAAAGAGAGAAAGAGGAAGAGAAAGAAAGAGGAAGGGAGCCAGAGGGAAGTAGGAAAAGAGAGTAGGAGGAAAGAGAGAGAGAAATACGTTTTTGGCTTCAAATAATTGTTTCACCCTGTTTTAATAAAAATGTCATAAAATTCACAATAATTATTTAATGAAATAAAGTATTGCAAAGATAGCAAATGAGGTTTGTTCAATTCTGACTATGGACTTAAGTAGAAATTTTTTTTCTCCATCTTAGACTGAAAGAGTCTTACAAGAATTTATTCTAAGAACTAAAATGTTCTAAACCCAAAGGACCGAACTGATAGTGCAGAAGTGGACTGATAAGTACACTTGCCTAGCAAGTGGCCAAACTGGTTTCTATTTCTGGTACCACATTTGCTCCCTGAAAAGTCTCCAAGTTACCTATAATATTTTATATCTTGTTTTGATGATAGGATACTTTTAGGTCTGAGAAACACAAATGCTACTGGGATTTGTAAGAATAATAGGCTCTTCATCACACCATCATTGATCTTTGTAATGATTCCTTGTATTGAGTAATTCCCACATCTTTCTCTCATTTCTAACTCCAACTTCTGGAACACTTGAAGGTAGTACCTGCTGAAACCAAAGTAGAAACCAAAGACTTAGCTGTGTGAACAAAAGTAAAATAATCCAACTTCATATTCAGTTGCTTAGTTATTGGCTTCTATAGCAAAAAGGAGAGAAAGCATTTACACAAAATATATTTTAAAACTGGGTGTGAAAGGATAGAGAGAACTCAAAGGGTGGAGCACATGTCTCATTACTGGAGTGTAAATTCCATCTCTATCACTATATGATCACTCAAAACTGGAAGGGCAACCTCGAAGCATAGCATTGCCAGCAGGACTGAGAAATTCTTTGAGTTGTCCACTGAAACTAAACTTGAAATGGATATAGATATTGCTCAAATCAGACCTGTCTACCAAAGCAAGTAATTTTGGTTCATGGGTCATGATCTCTGCTCCAGTCTCATGACATATTGAAGTAATGGCAGTGGACTCATCCCTTCTCTCTAGAATAATACCCACATAGACCTACTACGTTTACAAAGGTCCAGTGGCTGTCACTGAGGTAGCACAGATAGAACAAATGGACTTGAGCTCATCTGTCACTTAGAGACAGTTGGTGGAGAATGACTGCACAATTGTGCTCAGATCAATTCTGTATGTTTGGGCTCCTCAGAATATTATTATCAATTGGAAATATTTGAAATAGGTCTGAACTGAGCTGTGTGGTGGCCCCTACAATGGATTTTTGCAGGCAGGATGGACAGGGCCTCCTTTTCCTTCTCACTGGAGCTCTTCATCTAGAACCTCAAACAAGTTTCCAAATTTGATTCTGTTCAAGATCCAAAGATTCAGGTTTGGCACAAATCTCACCCAATGCAATTGTTCATTTTTCCACTTGGGGTAAGTTTTGCATAGATAGTAAAGTATTAGGCAGTATTTCAGAACTAATGCACCTTATGAAATGTTCAAATGAGATACCTATTATTGTTTGGATGCTGAAATGAAAGGCCAATATACTCTGCTTTAGAAAAATCTAAGTGCTCACTGATTGCCCTTTCACTAATCTTTAAAACTCTTATTTTTCCCCTTTCACAGAGAAATCTGGGCTTAGAAGAGGCATTTAGAAATTGACCAGGATGAGAGACAATATCAAATCTTAGAATCCTGCCTACAGATGAACCAGTGCCACGTGCAGCTGTGATATTAAACAAATGGTGTTTCTTGAAAACGTAATGGTTGTGAGGCAGTCAGCAGCTGTTAAAATTGGATAATCATTGTTCAGTGTCCAGAGGGAAGGGAATTTTAACCATCAGTCTCTCCAACTTGATATTTAATTACCCTCAAAAAGAAGACAAATATGAAATTTCCCTCCAGAATTCCTCATGAGTCATACCCACAGTTTTACAAAACAAGTTTATTGCATTTGTCTCAGCCATAGCTATGTCTACAAGGAAGGTAGTAAGTAAGCCCATGGTTTCTTTTAGAGGGTATGGGTTTAACCAGCTCTAGAGCTAGTTATTTTATTAATACTTTTTTTTAAGAATAAATAAAATTATTTTTAAATAAAAATTTAAAAAAATGTACTAAGAACTTTTAGAATTAATTCAGATATATTCAATTGGAACCTTTCTTTTCTTTTCAGAGAATAGGGTATGAAAGGTATGAAAGGGCTAAAGATAAAAATCAAAGAGGATAAAAGAAGATTGAGACAGAGATTCTAGTTACAGATTGCTTCAGGGAGAATTGTTTTTAAGTACTTGATAGTGTATGCAAATTTTTGCAAGTCTGATTCAGAGAAAGTGGCTTGAATAAGAATAGCCAAATTTAGCTTTAATTTTAGAAGCCAAGAAGTATGAATACTAACTAAAGAGAAGATAAAACACTTCACTAGTTGTGTGGATATACTCTTGGTCTTAGCAATATGATGATCAGCTCTGGAACCAAGGAGGGACCATGCCAGCCAAGGCAAGCAGGATTTTTCTTAGGAATAGATGATATATGACTGCTCCCTTCCTTCTCTGCTGTTGGAGAACAGCTGGCACACCCTGGTGAGGCCTGACAGTGAATGATAGCCCAAGGACAAGGCACCAGCTGAAAGCCAGCTTGGCTGCAAATTAGAGTATAATGTCAGAATGGGCTCTGCTGAGAAGCTATTTGCATCAGAGCCCACCAACAATGTACTTTCTATGTAGTAGGCATTTGTAAGCCAACGAAAGGAAAATGACTGCATCTCTAAATAATTTAGGAGAAGATTCACTAGAAAAGATAGGGAATTTATAGTATTTATTTTTTAGGCTATGCTATATATATAATATAACATAGTCATTTTGCACCCACAAAAAGTGATTTGTCTCAAGCCAACTCCACCTACATTATTACTAGTTGTCACTTAATCTGTATTTCCAGGAATACTGCTCACTCTATTATAGAACAATAGAAACACAAAGCTTAGAAATATATTCCATTAGATTCTATTTATAGTGCTTAAGTATGCTTTTCCAAAGATTGAATTATTGTGGCTTTTGTATTAATATCCAGATATTTTATATCTGTGTGCATTCATATAAATATATGATACAGTTAAATATATGTTTTTTTCCAGACACTCCACCACCCCTAAATATATGTTTAAAGAAATAGACACATCACTGAAACTTGGAAAAACTCTGATAATGTGAGACAGAAGAGACATTCAATAAGAACAAAAAAGAAATTCTATGATAATGGAAAGAAAAATCGCTGACAAAAGTAGTTCGAATGAAGAGAAAACATAAGTCATGAAATAAACATACTCAACATAGAGGTTCATAACATATTTCAGCTACAAGCAAAACAATGTATTGGGCATAAGAAGAACATGTTAAATAGTATTGTATTATTAACACAAACATGAAGATCTTTTAGAAGGGTATATAGACATCTAGTGAATTTTTAGTGTTGGTATGTTCACTTTTGTGTTGGTATGTTTTCTTCTACCTGATGCTGTACTTAGCAGGGATAAAAATTATACACTTTATGATTGCTGTTGTTCAAAAAAAAATCACACAAGAAGTACTTGTAATTCCAGTACTATCCAGTACAAGAAGTTCTGGATAAGGATAGTTTTAAATGATTGATATTTTATTTAAGATTTATAATCTACCGGATCTTAGCCAAGTTCTTCATTTTCCACTTTTCCTACTTATTCCTCTTTTCTGACTCACCATTGTCTCATGAATACAATCGAATTACATTCTCTTCTCTTCTTTGCCTTCTTTGATTTTTTTTTATACTCTTTTATACTTTAGCACCTGTTTATCTCCCACATACCCCATGAGGTCTCATTGTTCTGCTCTGGGAGATTTTCATTACTTCTGTGTAAGCTGAGACACGTACTGCTCATCTTCCACTGATGATTTCACTTGTCTAAGACTTACTTCCTTGCTTTGTATCCACAGTTTTTCATCAGAAGGAGCCAGACTTCAAAACGTGTTATATGTCATAACTTTCTTTTACTAACTATACAGACAATGCTTCATAGATAGAACTATGCCTGTTGAGACCAGTTATGGGAAGGAGGACTCAATCTCTTTGGTTGCTGTGAGACAGACAGGATCTTAGAGCGTTGCACATTGGTGGGCACCTAGATCAGAAGGCTTCCTTGGAATGGGGGCTACCTTCACCATCTGTAGGGGTTCATGTTTGTGGAGATTTGATGAAGCCAGAAACTGAGGCAGGGAGGGCCCAGATCTAGTAAGGATCACATGCTTTTTGCTAAGCTTTCCATTTATTTCCGATTTCAGCAGCTGTAGTCTCAGAGTCTACATCTTGAAACTAGATGGGTTCTTTTATGTGGTTACACCTTCAGCTGTTCTTCCTCCAGAGCAGAATTTCTCAACCAGGGGCCATATGGTTCCCTGTGAGCCTCTGGGATATTTCAAGTAGGCTATAGGTGAAAATCATATAAACGGGGGAAGGAAACAACCTGAGACAAGGGCCAACTGGTAAGAAAATAGTGAATTAGAAAGCTGGTCCATATTGTAGCTTAAATCTCTTCCTTTGTTACTTTCTTAACTTTTTAGTAGACAATCTGATATAATAAAATGTTCCTCTATTTTTGTCTAGCATTTTTGTATGAGGCAGAATTTTTAGAACATGGAATACAAACAATAAAAAAATTTAGACCTCCCCACATTCCAGTAACTTTCTAATTTTTTTCTTGTGGTTAGTCAAAAATACTATTATGCAAGTTTGCATAGAGTTCAATGAAAAAGAAAGGAAAAATCATTCTTATTGTTGTCAATTAAAAAAAAATCAAACAAAATGCTATGAAAGAAAGTTTCAACTTCTCTGCCCTTATGAACTCTATTTGGGAAGAAGGAAGAATATTTAACCACTCATACAATTGTAGATTACTTTTGTATAGTTAAGCCAAGATGCATCATTCTTTAAGCTTGTTTTCTTAAAAAAAATCTGTGTATTGGAAGAATAATAAAAGGTAAGATTCAAGATCTATTTCAGTGTGATAGGATTGTTCTATGTGGTGATAGCTTACTAATAGCTTTATTATTAAACTATGTAATCAAAAGAAAGCACCAGAGCTTAGTCAGAACTTAGAGGGATCCTCTTTCAGCATGTAACCAAACCACTGTGTAGAAACAAGTAATTAAAAGGACACAAAGCCCGTAATCAATTGTGCACGGGTTATCTTTGATTGCTCTTGCAAAGGACAAATTGCACATGAGCCTCTTTCGAGATTGCAGAAAGAAGTCCTATTATTTTCTTTTGGAAATCATTTCTCGGCAAAGACAAGGACATCCCTATTCCACATCTCTTGGTTTAATTAAAAGGACATAAACATCAGATGATGTTGCAGCATATTGAATGCTTCCCTGTCAGTGCAGTGAAGTGAAAGAACAGCAGAAAGGGGAAGTCGGGTGTGGGGGTGGGGAAGCCTTGGAAACATTTCTTTTCCATAAAGACGGGTCTTTTTTTTTTTTTTTTTTTTTGTCTCCTCTCTGACCATCTGTTTTCTCATGGTGAAAAGCCCCATTGCTGGTATCCTGGCATAGCTCTGCATGTCTTTGTGCTTGAGGGACATTCAATCTTGCATCTGATACATGCTGATCTGTGACACTTCCTAACAAATGAGGCTTTGTTCAAACAAAGAGACTCCCTGATAGAAACTGTAAACTTGGAGCTTGATATCCTGTAGGAGAGGCGGGCTACGGCTGAGCTGGCACAGGAAATTCCCTCTGCAATGCAGCAGAGCCTGTGGAGGTCACACACCCCTGCACACATCTGCTCTTTCAGACCTTCTCTCTTCTCTCTTCTCTTCTAGAGCACAGCTGCATTGGGACCTGGCGAGAATGTGACCCAGCTCTGTTACAGAGGGAAGCACACTCTCAGTAATAATGACATTTCTTTGTAGGGTTCCTTCACTTCACAAAACACTTTCACAATCATTAATCCATTTGATACAATGACCTTATAAGATCCTATCCAAATGTGATCAGTTCATAGCCAAGAAGATTATTCGGTGACTACTGAAGCCAATTGCTTCCTTTCTCATCTGCTGCTTGCTTGCTCGCCTTCTCTTTTCTTCTCTTTTGCTACTCTGTCCGCCTTGAGTGAGGATTGCAACTTTACAATCCTTCAAATGTTCATATTTTTTCCTGACCCCTCACAACTTACTATTTAGACTGTTGAGTAGAAAATGAATATAGAGTTGCCAAATCATGATTTGAAGAAAGTGGCAAAGTAGAAGCCAGTGGAGAAAAGTACTCCTTGCTCTTTCAGTTATTGCTAGAATGCAGAATATAATCAAGGATCCTCAGGGGAACAGAAAGCAACTTTTACCTCCTCTTAGAAGGGGTTTCTGCTTTTTCTTGGCAAATTTCTCAACACTATTAAAGACCTAACTGAGAGATTGAATCTCATATACATTTAATGAAGTTAATTGGGACTTCTTTTCTGTTTTTCCCCCCATGTTGCTTGCAGCTCGCCATTTTTTTCTGTACCCAGTACATTGTAGTAGTTTGTCAATGTAGTGGTTTGTTTATGTATCTATCTCTCCAATCAAGCTGTGGATCACAGGCCTCAGTTGATGGATTTATTATTATTCATCTTTTCTATTTCCAGCATTTCATGAAGTGTCTGGACGTTAACAGCTCTCTGTAAAAGTATACTGAATAAATATATTCTTTTGCTTAACCACCAATACAGTTGGGCAGGAAGAAACAGGTATATAATATAAAATAGACAAAACTGACTACACATGGATCTATAAATTTTTTCTTGGCCTGTACCCATTATATGGCTAGCTGCTTTTTACCACTTGAACAACATGCAATAGACTGTAACTCAGAAATGATCTTAGACACAGTTCCTCCATTTCTGGGTCAGTACTCTTCACAAAGAAGCTTGAATTGCAGAAAACAAAACTTCCAAAAAATTAGTCTCTGATTACTTGCTTGACTTATTAGTAAGCAGAAAAGTAGTTGGCTCAATGAAGCTTTAAAGTGGCAAGACAGAACTGTTGTCTTGGGGACCATTTTCACATGAAAATTTTTTGATGGAGGAACAGTGAGCTACAGAAAGGAGAGAAATTACATAGAGTTTCAACCTCACTTTTCAACTGGTATAGTTAGCCACTCACAAGTTCTTTTAACATTCTCTAAATGTGATTTTTCTACCTATGAAATAAAAATATAGTACTCTCATGCCTCAGTGAGATTTTTATGACTATTAACTCATATGATTGTAAAATATTTTGGGCACATATAATACTATATAAAATAATTAATGTTTATAATTTTGAAGCTGGAGAGACTTTCCAAAGTTATAGTGTGAAGTAAGATATATTACACTGCATATGTAAAAGAAGGGCATGAACTCAATTTGTTTCTTTTCTAATCTCTTTTCTTTAAATGTTGTTAGATATATAAGAGAAAATGTATGGGTTAAAGTTTGGTAAAAAACTTGAATTTATTTGAAAAATCTTATAAAAAATAACAGCAATTATTAGTTAAAGTGACAGTGATTATTCTTGCCTTGTTACAGATATTTTGAGTGCTATGAAATAAAAGCTCTCATGGGTAAAATAAACCCTTTGACTTTTTATCATCTTATAGTTTATTCAAGTAATATCTAATAAATGACTACACATAATAGTTTAGGTTAAAATATACATATCTTGGTGCCAGGGAGATTTGCAGGTAAGGTGCTTGCCTTGCACACACAGACTCTGGTTTGATCTTTAGCATACAACATTATGCCCAGAATCCATCAGAAGTAATTCTAGAATACTGAGCCAGAGTAAGCACAGAACACAGCTAGATGTGTCTCCCCAACCAATAATATGTATTTTATATGCATATATTATATATTTATTATTATTTAAAGTGAGATAGCAAAAACTCAACTCTTGGTCAAGGCATCTGTAGTAGGGGGTGCAATTACTTGCATTTTCTTTTCTGTTTTCTTGACCCTATAATAGGTGCAGAAATGCCAGAAATAACATCAAAAGGTGGTGTGGGGAACAGGGAACAGAAGGTTTGAGACATACCCAATGGTGTTCAGTTGCTACTCACAGCCAGTCTGGTGCTCAGGGGATAATGTGTTACTGGGGTTTGACCTTGGATTGGAACGCAAGAAACTTAATCATTCCATCCCAAAAGGTATTTTTATAGATTACAACATGGAATAAAAGTTCATTGTCATAGAGATTTAGAAATAGTAGATTTAAAGTGGATCTACTATATATGACTATCTTTAAAGTAATATCTTAGGTGAAAAGAATGCTACCTTTTCATTTGAGTTATCTATTTTGTTATTATTATTATTATTTTATTTTGGGCCACACCCGGTGATGCTCAGGGGTTACTCCTGGCTATGTGCTTAGAAATCGCTTCTGACTTGGGGGGGGGACCATATGGGACACAGAGGGATCAAACTGCGGTCTGTTCTGGGTCAGCCTCATGCAAGGTAAATGACCTACCACTGCACCATCGCTCTGGCCCCCTGTTTGGTATTATTTTATCTGACACTACTGAGTCCCTATTCAGGATATGGCAGTGTTGTTAATATCACCAATAAACAGATGAGGATAACAATGTTCTGACAATTTAATGACCCACCAGGGCTAATATTTTTACTTGATACCAATAAGCTTGTCAGCATTTTTAAATCTGTTTATTGCCTATGTAAGGGGATTTAAACAAGATGATGGACTTATGGGAACACTTTTTTACAACATTAAAAATTATTTGTTTTAAGTTATTTTCCAGATGCCCTTTTTTCCCTTTTTCACTGTCAGCACTGATAGTCAATTCTTTATAACCTATAAGCACTAGCTCTCAATCTTGGTAGCACAGTAAAATCTCTTTGAGAGCTTAAAAAATACTGATATCTGGATTGAAACCTCAGAGCATCTAGTGTTACTGGTCTGAGATATTTTCTGGGCATTAAGTTGTTGATTGTCCTCAGTGACTCTATAGAGTGGCCATAGAGTGGAACTGAGGACCACAAGCTTTCCTTGGTCCAGTCCATTCTTCCAACTACTCCCTTACACTGACATTAATAACTATATAGTGACTGTATCCTCAATTCTGAAAGACTTTAGTTCATTTTTAGATATTTTTATTTGGGGGAAAGGAAGGCACCCTGGCAGTGCTGGGGGACTCAAGGTTTAGCCTTTTATGTGATCAGGAGCCACCAGTGAGGAGCCAACACAGTGGTGCATGTTGCTTCAGGTAGAAACATGCATCAGCCCAGGGCCAACAAGCATTAAGGTCTGTGTTCACTCTAGCCCTCTGAACCATATCTCCTTGCCATTATTAATTTTTTTCTGTTTTATTTTCTAATCTTGTTAAGGTGTTTCACCTGATATAGTTTGAAACTAACTAGACGTTGACTAGATAAATACTATAAAAATTCCACTACTAGATCAATAAATTCTCAGCAGTGCTTTGATCATTTTAATCATTTGTAAATGATCAAAATGACTACATTGTTATTTGATGTATCAATTTAAACTCTTCAGTACTTTTTCATCTCTTTTTTACATTCATAGTTTCAACTACTAACACTGTGACTTTTCCCCCCTGTATGCTATACTTATCAAATGGAATTATTTCTTTCTAATGTTTTATACCACCTCATCTCTGGGTCTCAGCTTTGTCTTTTTTCTTTATGGAGAGTGTCTTATGTCAGATTTAATGATTTCAATGTTATAGCTCTAAATTGCTGATAGATATGCCACTTTCTTATCACTTTCAGGATATTGAATCACTTTCAGGATAATTTTGTTTGTTGTTTTGGGGCTATACCCAGTAGTACTCTGGGCTTATTCCTGTCTCTGTGCTAGGAATCTTTCCAGGTAGGAATCAGAGGACCATATGTAGAGTCAGGGGTGAAAGTCGGTGGGTTGTTTTCAAGGAAAATGCCTTAATACCTGCTCTATGTCTTCATTCCAACTTTTTGGGGATCAATTTAGATAAGAATTTTTTCTGCTCTTTAAAATTTACTTCTGTGTTTTATAACTTATTTGATTTATGATTATTTATATATTTTAATTTACTTTACCATTTTCTTCCATTATGCTGAAAACTTTTTTTTTTTTTTTTTTTTTTTTTTTTTTTTTTTTTTGGTTTTTGGGCCACACCCGGTAACGCTCAGGGGTTACTCCTGGCTATGTGCTCAGAAGTTGCTCCTGGCTTGGGGGACCATATGGGACACCGGGGGATCGAACCGCGGTCCGTCCAAGGCTAGCGCAGGCAAGGCAGGCACCTTACCTTTAGCGCCACCGCCCGGCCCCTATGCTGAAAACTTTTTAGGCACCAAATAAAATATGAAAATAACTGAAAAGTCAAATATCCTGGAATTACATTTTAATTTTTAATTTAATTTAATTTAATTTTTTGGTTTTTGGGTCACACCCGGCAATGCTCAGGGGTTACTCTTGGCTCTATGCTCAGAAATCGCTCCTGGCAGGCTCGGGGGACCATATGGGATGCGGAGATTCAAACCAATGACCTTCTGCATGAAAGGCAAATGCTTTACCTCCATGCTATCTCTCCGGCCCCATTTTAATTTTTAATTTTATTTTTTTGATTTACATTTTAGTTTTACTTTTTACTAGATGTATGAATTCTACTATTTTTTTCTCCTGGCTTTTGTTCCTTTATCTTTTGCTTAGAAAAAAAAATGTGACTTCTTACAGGATTGTGGGACAAAGCAAATAAATTAATAATAGTGGCCTGCACACACAAAGGGTGAAAAACCTGTCAATTTTAGCTATTGTCAGACAATTGCTTGATGAAGACCTGGGCAGTATTTTGTACATCTTTGACACTTAAAATATTTGAATAGCTTTAATTCACTGTCACTATGTACCTTAAAGATAATTGCGAAAGACTTGTAATTTAAAAAAGAAAAAGATAAAGCAAATTTTAAAAATTAAAAAAAATATTTGTCAAGTGTACTAAAATCTTTTGAGTTTGAAAATATCTCAAACATCTGTATTTAAAGATTTTATTTTTGAACCCTGCTTGGTGGTGCTCAGGAATCATTCCTCTCAGAGGTCAGGGGATCACATGTGGAGCTGAGATCAAACCTTGGTGAGCTGAATGCAATGAAAGTGTTATATATGGTACTATCTCTTTGGTCTCAAGATTATAAATATTTGATAGCTTCATAAAGGAGCATGTGGGCCAAAGTGACCCAGTGTTTTGTTTGGAAAAAAAAAAGGAAAACATAATTTCTGACAGGCTTGGTATCTTGCATAGAGACTTCTCAGTCTCAGAGTAAGTGTTAGAGATTTCACTTCTGTGAAATGCCAAAGCTGTCAATCATAGTGATTTATTGCATACTCAATTACACAGATATTTTGCAAAATAGCTAAATATCCAGAAGCCACTGACATTTTTTAGCTCAAAACTGGTATGTGCTAAGAAGTTAAATAAGTAAATTATATATTCTGAGGGAAAGCTTCTCAATGTGAATTGCATTTAATAATGTACACTTCACAGGTCTTTGGAGGTACACTATAAATATGACTGTCGGATTTATGCAGTAAATATTTTAACACTGTACATCTTAACCTCATATGCATTTTTATCTCAGATCCCATAAAACTAAATTGACCTTTTGTTTCTCAGGCCAGAAAAACAAATAAAATGATCAGTTTTCTAATGTTAAGCATATCTGTTGGGCCAGTTTTCTCCCCACCATTGACTTTTGAAGTGTTTGAAGTGACTTTAAAAACATTAATAATTAATCTTTTCAAGGTGCTCTTTTCATGCAGGTGGTGAGGTGAAGGAAAAGGAGGTAAAACTTGATGATAAGATCCACTGTTCGGGCAAGCTGTGTGAAAAGAAGGCAATGAGGCATCACAAAAATGGGACACAGGGTTCTACATTTAATGTGCTCTTTGATTTAGGTTCTTTCCAAGAAAATTTTGTCACATAAGAGAGTTGTAAGAATCAAGAAAACAATAAACAACAATAAAAATAGATGTTCACACGTGGAGAAGAACTTGTGAAATTTTTGTTTTGTTCTGTTTTCATCACTCAAGTTTTTTCTTCCTGCTTTTGAGATTCTACCAGGTTGCACTGGGTATTATCGCCAACTCTGTGGTGGGTGTTTGAGAATCTTGCTAGTGTTTGAGAATCACTGAGGCCTTGAAAACTACACTTAGATTATTGAGCTATTTCTTTAGTACAGAAAATAATTTTCACTTTTTGCCCTTTGTCCAGGCTCTCTTTGTTAATGAATGTATGGATGGGAACTCTGAGATTATACATCAGTCGGGGGCACATGCTTAACCTGTAGCCAATCCTGGTTCAATTCTGCCATCATCTGGACCCCTGCACATCACTGGACAAAGCCCTGGCTGCCAGTAGCATTGCCAGGGTAGTATGCCAATGCTGTTTCTTCAGACCTTCACACTGAACCACTGTTCAGGCTGGCTGTAAATCTCAGATGGGGCCCTAGGTTAACACTTCTTGAGATCCCTATTCCAATTCACTAAAACTAGAAATGTATGCATTTAAGAAAATGATTGCTTTACATCAGAGAATGGCTAACAAATGCTAAATACTATAACCACTTCTCTATACTGCTCTGACACAGAAAATAAATACTTCTATAAAAACCAGTTGACTGGATGCTTTATTTTAAATTTTAGAACCATAACTAACTGGCTTGATGGCATTGTTCATTTTTATAGGTTATAGTATTCCCACTAAGAAAATAAGGTTAATAATAATAACCACTGATGTAGAGATATAATACAAAGGGTAGGATATTTGACTTGCACGCAGCTGATGTGGCTATGATCCCTAGAATCCCATATGGTTCCAAGCACTGTCAGGAGTATAATTACTGAGTATAGTCAGAAGGAACTCATGAGCATCTCTGAGTGTGACCTAAATCACCCACTCCCAAAATAATAGTAATCATTGCAGGATTATCTTGAGAATTACATAGTCATCTATGTGAATTACTTAATATGGCTCCTAACACTTTGAATATTTAACACTAATTTTATCTCCTTTCTTTCCTTTGATATGCATTTGGCAGATCAAAATTTTGTATATAACATATACATATTCAACTTCTCCCTGCTGGGCTCTGGAACACAAAAATAAATGAAATGCAATCTGGAATGTAGCAAAGTAAAATAAGAATATTTTGGAGTCACTATGTCTATACCTGGCCAACTCCATGGACTCATTCTGTGCTAGAAAGAGAAATAAACCAAGCATGAAAAATCATGAGCATACTAGTCATGCAGCTGAAAGCTGGCAATCTCAGGAGATAAGGGCAGGCCAAGTCCTCACCCTGCCAAAGCCAAATCTGCTGCACCCGTCACCCACAATAGCCACTTCACTTGTAGCCCTGCAAAGGTACCAATATGACCAAATTCCAGGTATGCTGGTATTTGGGTTGATATCACCGAGACTTTTGTGCAGTGACCATGGACATCCTCTTCCTGCTTTGTTGTACTTCCAGAAAACCTGACAACTTAAATACACCCCACAATAGCCACAGAATTAGGAATAGTGCTTTGAAATCCTGGACCACATCACCACATTTCAGCTGCATGACAATACAACTCCATTTTTGTTTAATACTGCCATTCCCATAGGAACACACCAATTTAGATGCCAATGTATAGCTGAAGTGATTTGATGTTCAGAAACAAATGAAGTAACAAATGTTTAAGTAGCAACACAAGCTTATTATGCCGTCTGACAATGACTTAATGACCTCCTATGAGATAAAATATTTTTCACAAATTTTCTTGTTCGTGTACTTTTTCTATTCGGTTCCTTCTTATTTTTCTTTACTGTTAAAAATAATTTTGCTGGGGCCGGGCAGTGGCGCTAGAGGTAAGGTGCCTGCCTTGCCTGCGCTAGCCTTGGACGGACCGCGGTTCGATCCCCCGGTGTCCCATATGGTCCCCCAAGCCAGGAGGGACTTCTGAGCGCATAGCCAGGAGTAACCCCTGAGCGTCACCGGGTGTGACCCAAAAACCAAAAAAAAAAAAAATTTTTTTGCTTTTGTTTATCTGGAAACAAACGTATTATGATCAATTTTATCAGCTCTTAGGTAAAACAAATCGAAAGATTATATTTTAAAATAAGGAAATTTAAAGACTAGTTAAAAGTACCATAAAATAGTCTGCTTGATAAACATTTGAAAGACATTGAAGCACTGGTATAATAATTAATAGATGTAAAATATTATAAAATTATACAAAATAACTTGCAAACATACTTTTTTTTGTTTGTTTGTTTTGGGCCACAACCGTTTGATGCACAGGGGTTACTCCTGGCTAAGTGCTCAGAAATTGCCCCTGGCTTGGGGGGACCATATAGGACACCGGGGGATCTAACCGCGGTCCGTTCTGTGGCTATCGCTTGCAAGGCAGACACCTTACCTCTAGCGCCACCTCACCGGCCCCGCAAACATACTTTTTATAATATATAAAAGAACCATAAAATTTTATAATATCTAACCACTTATCAGAGAAAATTAAAGATTTGAAGATACACCAGAACATTATAGAATTCTTTTGCGACATATATATCCATTAAATACTTGGGAGAGTAGATTCAGCACCTATAATCTGCACCTATGAACAAAGAATAGCTCCCAGGCTGACACAGGTAGAATTTGGGTAAGGGAACAAGTCTCCATCTAGCTCAAAGGGTACCAAACATTTACTTTTAAAGGAAAAGTGAATTGAAAAGGCACATTAGATAATTTTTAATATACAGTAACTAATATACAGTAGCTAAGATTTCTAATGACAAAATAATAAATTTTGGGTAATGTGTCACAAAATTTCTATAAAATATATTTCTTACAAACAACTTTTTTGGTGTATGACAATTTTTCTGTGGTATTTGTTAATGGCACAGCAGGTTAGCCCTGGACAAACCATTAACATATAGCAACATCTGGGTAGAAAGTCTTAGATTAGCTGGTGGGTATCATCTGCCTCCTAGTCTTACAAAGGGTAGCTGTGATATCCATTCTCCATGCTTTCTCAATGATCTGGTAGAACTGTCCCAATAATATTTTTTTGCTTCTTCTGATTTCACCCCAATGCAAGTATTTACCTTAAGCTTTTATTGAGAAAAACCATAGAAGACATGCAAATGAACAAATACTTTCATAGCAGTTAAGTAAAGGGTAATAGTAACTAGGTAAATTAGAAATTTTGAATGTTTTACTCAGTGAACCAGAAAAATTGAGATTATTTTAAAAATCGCCTTTCAGATACATTGATATTGTAGAGATTTGCAGGTAACAAAATTCTCATAAAAGGAAATTTTTATGGAATCTTTACACTGAGAATTATAATTTCCTAAAAAAATCTTTAAAAGAATGATACTTTTGAGTGGTTTGGGGAGGATATATATTTATATAATAAGAGCAGAAACATTACTTGTTGAATATATAAAAAGAAAATTCAAAGCCAGATCTTTCTTCCCAATAAACAGATATAAATTCTAACTTGAAGCTGTTCTAAAAGACTTTAAAGACAGATGGGCCACTTTCACTGAGTTTAAATCAATAGCACCAACATAATGGCCTCATTCTTCTTTCATTGGTTTATGACATTTACTTGTGTTAGAATGTCAATGAAAGCCAGCTATAACCATATAAAAGCTATCACATTGATTGTGACATAAGCATTGAACTGATTAGAAGAAAAGTACATAGTGCAAAGTATCAGTCTTATCATTTCATAATCATTATTACAAGACCACAATTATTACACAAATAAAGGTGTTTGCATCATGATGCATGAAATCAACAAGCATATAACTCAAACCATTGCAAATGACAGAGGTTAGAGAACAAACACACCTGGTCTGAACAGCAAGAACAATAGAATAGCTGGGTCATTTCTGGAAAACTTTCTGTATTTTTTGAACTCCCAAACTTGAATGTATTAATGAACATGATCATATTTCATCTTTAACTCACTGTTTATGAGTTAGAACATTTCATTTCAGGGCTATAGAGAATAGCTCAAAGGGCTGAGCACTTGCTTCTCCTGAGTTTTATCATCAGCACACTGCATGGATCCCTGAACACCACTGGGAGGATCCCTTGAGCACAGAGCTTGGAAAATCATCCAAGCACTTCCAGATGTGGCGCATATCCTCTCACCGCCCAAATAATTTTTTTTTTTTTTTGGTTTTTGTGTTTTTTTTGTTTTTTTTTTTGGGCCACACCCGGCGGTGCTCAGGGCTTACTCCTGGCTGTCTGCTCAGAAATAGCTCCTGGCAGGCACGGGGGACCATGTGGGACACCGGGATTCAAACCAACCACCTTTGGTCCTGGATCGGCTGCTTGCAAGGCAAATGCCACTGTGCTATCTCTCCGGGCCCCCCCCAAATAATTTTATATTAGAACTAAGGGTTCATGGATGTCCCATTTTGAGCTGTAGTGATAAGGCACTTACTTCAGAGGTGCATAAAGCCTTTAAGATTGATTGTGATTCTGAATGAAACTCAGGCCAACATTATGATGATCAGTCATTTTGATACTCCAAGTTCCTGGAAATGTTACCAAAACAACATTAAGGACAGCTTATACCGTTTGATGTTATGGAATTTCTCTGGAATAGCATTGGAAGCTGGATTTGGCAGAAGGCTCTTGTAGCTTTTTGAAGTAAATTAGCAAAAGGAGAGACACTGCTGAATATGGTATCTGGCCAGTGTCATAAACTGTCCTTTCACTAAAAGGTGCTAAAGAAATAGGTTTAATCTCTGTTTAGTAATGAATGTGAGAGTTCTCTGAGTACTGTTTATAAAATGGGAAGGTCTGAGATAGTGAAGTTGACAGAAAATTGCTATGTGACAGGTGATCTAAAAATTGTTAAATGCTCAGTTCAGTTCACATGTGAAAACAAATAGATGTTTGGAGACCATGTGTCTTATATGGCCAGGTAAATTTATCTCATACTACAGTAGAGATGATAGTTACTAATATCACTGACCGTTGAGTCTTTCTGGGAGCCTGGGAGGATGGCCTGTCTTTGCTGCTTTAAAGTTACATAAACATGAAACATGCTCTGATTAAGGTACCTCATGTCACAAAAAAGCACAAAAGAGCACCCAATTCTCTTTGATTTTTTTTCTCTGCCCTGCTAACATGTGAAGGACTTTTTAACTTCCCAAAAAGGCTGTGTCTGTTTACTGGGTCACTGAATGAGTACCATAGACTAAAACCTACCTTTGACCTATATGGAAAGTATGCTATGCAAGAGATATAGACTTTTGCTGTGTTATATAATAGAAAGGAAGGCATTTTTTGGGAGGAGTTATTATATATAAAAGTTAATTGATCCTATGTGGAGTTTGTTTTAAAAGTCACAGGTGACATGAATAAGCTACCTGTAATTTGCAATAGCTCTGATATATAGAATGTGTCTGTGTAAATTCAACCAATTGTAATTCTCCACTTAGTTGACAGAAAACAATTACCCAGGAAAGAAAAAAGCCCATCCGTGACTATTAAGTGACAAGGACGTAGGAGGAGCAAAGAAAATATTCTTTGAATTGAGTTGGGTTAGATGAAAAAGTTTGAGAGCTTTTTCAGGAAAGGAGGTTTTAATCATGTAAAATCTTATAACACAGAAAGAAAAATATTGGCGAGAAAGACATAGTCATGATGAAATAAGTACAGGCATCAAAGGCTGCAGCATCCATATACACACCGCTGTGATGTGAATGATCTCAGACAAGGGACATGGATGACAGTGGCTGAGACATGCCTACTCCCTCTGCCTTTGGGAAAATATAAAGCTGACTATGCAGCTTTCAAATGGGATTTTGGAAGTGAAGCTGTATCTATGTGCTATTGGAAATTTGATCAAGTTCCATACTGGTCTTACAGACAACATTAATTTTTTTCTATACAATTAATAGATTATGGCTGTGTATAGTCTTTTTTTCTCTGTCAAAATTGTATGACATTTAATCATTTATAGGTTAGTCATCATGAATTTATGGTTAGAAATAAACTTTTTGGGCCCGGAGACATAGCACAGCAGCGTTTGCCTTGCAAGCAGCCAATCCAGGACCAAAGGTGGTTGGTTCGAATCCCGGTGTCCCATATGGTCCCCCGTGCCTGCCAAGAGCTATTTCTGAGCAGACAGCCAGGAGTAACCCCTGAGCAATGCCGGGTGTGGCCCAAAAACCAAAAAAAAAAAAAAGACATAAACTTTTCAACATCTTCAACTTTGATAAAAATCTCAAGTAATATAAAACTTACAGAGCTTTTATATTTCCCCTGTTTCATTTGCAAGTTTTTAGTATTTTCATTCTCTGAAGGACCTATTGGTGTTTCATGAGGACAAGACTGAAGTTAGTCCATTCACAATGGGATCACCAGGACTTAGCAAGATATTTTATTTATTTTTTTAATCTAATTTTTATTTTAATCATAGTGGCTTACATATCGTTCACAGTAATATTTTAGGTACATATTAACATTGAATCAGGAGAATTCCCATCACCAAATTGTCCTCCCTCTACCTCTGTTCCCATCCTGCCTTCCATATCCCCCACCCTCACCCCCAGGGCTTAGCAAGATATTTTAAACAGGATGGATGCAAATGATTTCTTGAAAGAATTCTTGAGTATGCATATTAAACTTTTATCACCAATGATATAGTGCTTCTTTTTCTATCTGAACTGATTCTCTTTAGACTCATCTCCTCCCTGTGCTCTGAACAGACATATCTGTATCTAGGCTCCATTTCTTTCTTCTCTGAGTTATTCTCTTTAATTTCTCAGTTATGTCCCACTCTCTCTGCCTATAAATAATAGAAGCATACTCTGTCTTTCCTTTCCTTTGCTGACATTGTCAACACCCTTGCAAGAGGTGCTCAAAGTGGGTTTCACATGCTATTTTTATGATGTTTGATATCTCTCTTGGTTAAGTTTTTTACATGTATTGTTATTCTCTATAATCACACAAATTAAAATGTGAGTACTAACATTATTATACTGATTAGGAGAATGAGGTTTAGAAAAGTCTGTTTTCATACATCTCCAACCACTTGCATGTCTATCATTAAAAAAAAAGTGCCCTCATAGAGCCCTTGCTTCCAACCACTAAGCTCCCTCCTGTTTCTGGATATTTATTTTTCCAAATCACTTCAAATTTCCTCTGCAGTATTTCCTCTGAAAAGCCTTTCTTAAAAGTTAAAATTATGTTCATCATAAGGTCTAGAGAGATAGCTCAGCTGTAGGGTGTTTACTTTGCACACGGTCAACACAGGATCGACAGTGGTTTGAATCCCAGCATTCCATATGGTACCCAGAGTCTACCGGGGGCAATTTCTGAGTACAGAGCCAGAAGTAGCCCCTGAGCATTGCCACGTGTGACCCCAAAACAAAAACAAATAAAATTTTGTTCATCGTCACCCAATATCGGTTACACTTAATCTAGGAGCCTTTATTCACTTTGTATAATACTAATTTTATCTTTTGCTCAAGACTTCAAAGTCTTGAAGAGAATTGAGCTCTTCTTTTTATACATTCCATTATATGGCAAAGTAGAAGTGACCACATGATGAATTGATAAAGAAGAAAGAAATAAACAATAAATTTATATTTACTCCAGAATTATCACATAGAAATGTTTCTCAAAGTTGAAGGTTAGCAAAGAGTAATATAGTTTAAACTTTGTGATACCTTTGATTTTTTTTAAATGGGTTTAGTTAATTTCCTGCCACTCAGAAACTTAAGAACATATCTTGAGATTTAAAATTGTTAGAAATTGTTTGGATCAAATAGGCTTCCTTTAAAGATGAGAGCAAACTGTTATTTCCAGTCATTAAAATTGTTAGGAACAAAAGAATCATCTGACAACTTGTGACTGATGCAATCAGAGAAGCCGGAGATCAGGATGTTTATTTTTTACACATCGGGAAGTAAGAAGGAAGGATCAGTTCAGAATTTGACACTTTAGATGAGATCAGTGGTTTTGCATCACATCACATGGACATAATGCTTCTCTTCATGCCCCTGTGGAACTCGGAAGAGGCTCAGAAGAAAGCTCCAGGCTAAAGCTATGAACATTAATTGAATCTGAGTCTTCATAACCAAATCTGACCATATAAACAACTCAGAACAAGTGAAGAAGTGCCAAATTTGTTCTTGTGTGTTTCCTTGTAAGTTAAAAATAAACGGGAACAATTATGTATTCAGATGAAGGGAAGGTAATGAAATTGAAACTGATTTAAGTAAATAATTCATGATTCCCAAATACCAAAAATTACTACAAAATTAAGTTAAACTTTGCAAGATGAAAACCAAAATAAATGGAGCCCTTGGTTATGCTTGATGTACTTAAAATACCTTACAAAATATTCCACAATGTTAACTTAAATCATAGGTTCAAATTTATACCTAGTCCAGAACAAATAATAGTTATTAAGTAAGATTCTTCTGAACTTGGTAGAACCAATTCATAATTGAATTTCATTCTTAATGTAAGGAGCACTTTATAATTGCTTATATTGTAGACTAAGCCCATTAAAATTTATAAATTAGCTGACAGTCAATATTATTATTCTATGCATTTTAAATAAAAAATAAAAACATTAAAATGTTTAGAATTGACCTCAAAAAAGATTTACTAAGGATCACGCTACAAATGTGAACGATATGACAAATTGGAACTGCTAACCAGGCTAGACACATGACCCACATAGGCCAGTGATTTCTGGCTGGTAACCTGCCAAGGATAACCATAAAAGCTTAATAAGTGTTCTCAGAAGCAAATTGTAGCAAATTATGAACTTGATAAAATTCTTTGGGGATCTTGTATAATTTCGGAACTATTATTTTCAAAGCTTATAATTTAGGTATGTACAATACCACCTCTTTCACACTTTAAAAACATTTCAAGACATCATAATGAAGATTTTACATATATCAAATGACTTAGCCCTGAAATTTTTCTCGTCATCTCTGCCTCAACAGAGGCCCTTTCCTTCGTTTTGTCTCTCAGATTCACTGTTGAGGCCTAGATAATCCCAATTAGTAGTCATAGTTACTAATAAATTATGGGAGAATTATTCCTCATGTCTCATTAATTAATACCTCTCAATCACATCATCTCTTTTCATGTCATCTTTCTTTTTGCTGGTTGAACGCAAACCCTCTGACATACCCCACACCAATGCAATGCCATTCTTCAGCTTGCATGCAAGAAAAACACATTATTTATAAGAAACAAATGTACTGGATAAAGGAGAAACAAAGCTTCTATTTCATTAAATCAGTGTAAAATCATCCCACGTGCCATATCTCCAAACCCAGGTAAATAAGTCTGAATCAGGGTCACATATGAAATTATCTAAATCACGCTGAGAGTGAAACACGTGTAGTCTTGCAGTCGTCTACCTTGCATGGAGAGCCAGCTACCTGCCCAAACTGCCATTTTTATTTGAGTTCAGGAACCACCTCTGGTTAGGGAAGTAAGGACAAATAGCTCAGGCTATCCTGAGCCAGTCTCACCCAGGTTTACAAGTAAGACCATCTCTGTGTTGGGGTAAGTCCAAGTTGTAAACAAATATACAAAGGGACCAAGGATGATCTTTGTTTTAGGTAAACTACTAAGGTGTAAACTAACAACTGCCCATTATTTGTTAAAAAATTGAGAGGAGCACATTATTCATGTTCTCTTGTTCTCTGCAAGAGATGGGAACCCCAAATCAGAATTTATAAAAGTAGTTGTTATTTGGCTAGGTAGAGTAAAAGTTGGCTGTAATAGCATCAACATTTAAACTGTATATATCATTCCCAAAACAATCAGCTTTTTCCATATCTTTGTCTTATACATCTCACAACACTTTTTCATAGACTTCTCTGAACATAAACATTAGAACCTTTCTGCAGAGACACTTAATTCAAAAATTCTTAAATATTCTTACACCGAGCAGTGTAATACAAGTCTAGAACCTCCAAGTTCCTGTTCCCATTCTTTGACTAATTTTTCCATTGTCTGCTCATTTGCTTTAAGTTTTTTGTCCAATCTCTCCTGCTGTATGGAATTGTTATGTATCTCATCTTCCACAGCACCAAGTCTATTCTCAGCTTCTGATACCCTGTCCCAGAGCTTATCCATTTTGTCATTCACTTCGTTTACTGACTTTTTCAGTCCTGTTAGTTGACATGTTATTTCAGTTTGGAGTTTTGTCATTTCTGCCTTCATATTTTCTTGGTTCTTATTAGTGTTCTGTTCAACTCGATCCATGGTTTCTTGGAGTCTGTTGAGCACCTTCCATATTGCTAGTCTAAAGTCCTTATCTGAGAGGTTGATTAGTTGTTCAGTCATTATCTGGTCCTCAGAATTGTCATCTTCATTCTCTATGTCTGATGCTGGCCTGCGTTGTTTCCCCATTGTCACACTTGTATTGTGGGTTTTTCTACGTGTTGTAGTGGTATTCATTGTCTATATGATGTAGGCAGCACACTCCTCTGGCTCCTCCCTTTCTGGATGGGCTGACTTGCCTCTAAGGGAGGGGAGTCCTCCGTGGATGAAGCCTCACACTGGGTCAAATCTTAGGCCCGAGCATGCAACAGAGAAGACAGTCCAGAGAGAAATGTTTGCTTCTGTGATATAGCGCCGTTCTTAGTGTGATTTTTCCTTCTTGTTGCAATGGAGTTCTTTCCTTAGAAAGAGTGCACGGCCGCGTAGCGAAGCGGAGCGGCCATGCTCCTCTGAGCCTCTTTTTGCCCCACTCGCAAGAGTTTCACGCAAGAGGACAGTAGACAGACATAGACAGGTCACACTCACAGTCTTTCACAGTTGAGCCCCACTGTGCCGGTGTACTTTCGCGGATTTTCCCTGCCTGGTGTCACACACAGGGAGCCGGGTTTTGCAAAGCTTAGCCGGTTTTTATGCTCTGAAGTCCCTCCCTGAAAATGGCGTCTGGGCGAGCGAGGTTTCTGGAGGCTCTTTTTGCCCCACTCGCAAGAGTTTCACGCAAGAGGGCAGTAGACAGACATAGACAGGTCACACTCACAGTCTTTCACAGCTGAGCCCCACTGGGCCGGTGTACTTTCGCGGATTTTCCCCGCCTGGTGTCACACACAGAGAGCCAGCTTTTGCAAAGGATAGCCGGTTTTTATGCTCTGAAGTCCCTCCCTGAAAATGGCGTCTGGGCGAGCGAGGTTTCTGGAGGCTCTTTTTGCCCCACTCGCAAGAGTTTCACGCAAGAGGGCAGTAGACAGACATAGACAGGTCACACTCACAGTCTTTCACAGCTGAGCCCCACTGGGCCGGTGTACTTTCGCGGATTTTCCCCGCCTGGTGTCACACACAGGGAGCCAGCTTTTGCAAAGGATAGCCGGTTTTTATGCTCTGAAGTCCCTCCCTGAAAATGGCGTCTGGGCGAGCGAGGTTTCTGGAGGCTCTTTTTGCCCCACTCGCAAGAGTTTCACGCAAGAGGGCAGTAGACAGACATAGACAGGTCACACTCACAGTCTTTCACAGCTGAGCCCCACTGGGCCGGTGTACTTTCGCGGATTTTCCCCGCCTGGTGTCACACACAGAGAGCCAGCTTTTGCAAAGGATAGCCGGTTTTTATGCTCTGAAGTCCCTCCCTGAAAATGGCGTCTGGGCGAGCGAGGTTTCTGGAGGCTCTTTTTGCCCCACTCGCAAGAGTTTCACGCAAGAGGGCAGTAGACAGACATAGACAGGTCACACTCACAGTCTTTCACAGCTGAGCCCCACTGGGCCGGTGTACTTTCGCGGATTTTCCCCGCCTGGTGTCACACACAGGGAGCCAGCTTTTGCAAAGGATAGCCGGTTTTTATGCTCTGAAGTCCCTCCCTGAAAATGGCGTCTGGGCGAGCGAGGTTTCTGGAGGCTCTTTTTGCCCCACTCGCAAGAGTTTCACGCAAGAGGGCAGTAGACAGACATAGACAGGTCACACTCACAGTCTTTCACAGTTGAGCCCCACTGGGCCGGTGTACTTTCGCGGATTTTCCCCGCCTGGTGTCACACACAGGGAGCCGGCTTTTGCCCAGATAGCATTGTTATCTCTTCCCGAATGTAGTTTCTTTGGAGTTAGCTTCCCAGGGCTCTGAGGAGAGCTTCCAGAGTTCAGGAAAGACAGAGAAGGGCAGGACAGGGCTCCCTTCCGGTGCTCAGTTCCTCAGAAGAAGCACAGCCCGGCGGAGATTCTGCAGGTAGAGCAGTCAGCACTCTGCCTGGAAACCCCCACCTGCAGCCTTTTCTCACTCACTCACTGGCTCGCTGGGTAGCTCCCGAATGTAGTTTCTTTGGGGTTCACTTCCCAGGGCTCTGAGGAGAGCTTCCAGAGTTCAGGAAAGACAGAGAAGGGTAGGACAGGGCTCCCTTCCGGTGCTCAGTTCCTCAGAAGAAGCACAGCCCGGTGGAGATTCTGCAGGTAGAGCAGTCAGCACTCTGCCTGGAAACCCCCACCTGCAGCCATTTCTCACTCACTCACTGGCTCGCTGGGTAGCTTCTGAATCTCCAAGTTCCTTTTCATAAACTCTGTTAAACAAAATCACAAGAACATTTCTGCAAATATATATTATATTTATACAGTTTGAAAATAACTTTTCTAAAACATTCTTATAATGAGCACTGTAATAAGAATCTATAGCCAAGTTCCTTTTCCATCTACTATTGTGGACAAAGATATTAGAATGTTTTTGCAGACATAATTTTGAGAAGGTTGATAAGTAATATACACATCAAACATCACAGTAATTGGGAAACTTTCACTAGGATAGCTAGGAACCATTAAAAATCTAACAACATTATGATTTTCCTGGGACTCAGCAAACTAATATTAAACCACTGAAGTGGGATACAAAATAATCTGTTTTCTGGGGGCATAGAAAAAACAGTAGTTCTAAAATCTAATACAGGTAGAACACACATTTAACCAGAAATATAGTGAACAATGCAATTAGGGTCAAGAAATTAGGAGAAAGTTAATTTTTGGAGGTAATCCAGATGCAGGAAGTTCTGAAAGCAGCTTCTCCTCAGCTGGTCTTTAGCTAGTCTTGGATCCTCCATATTCTCCCAACCAGTAATTGTTAATTTGTCGTTGTTACTGAGTCCTCCATGTTTAAATTGGCAATGGCACACAGAATCAACTCATGATCTGAATAGGTCAAAATCCCTGATTTAAATTAGGTTGGTGGATAATGTACATGCATATACATGGTTGATTTTTGAAGCAATTATTATTTTTTTTCAGGTAACAGTAATGCTCTCGGTTCAATCCTGGATTTACACTCTTCTATAAATATATTCAGCTTCCTTCTGATTTTTAAGAGCTCAGGTCATGTCACTAGGTCCATCTAGATAATCCAGGATAATCTCTAATCCTATTTTAAGGTTAGATGATTAAGCAACTAATTACATTTGTAAAATCTCTTTCATTATGAAGCTTGACATATTCGCAGCAAGTACAATAGGTGATGAATATGATGATATGGCTTTGTTTTTTTTTCTTTCTTTGATATGGTTAATTATATTGATTGACTAACATATGTTAAATCATCCCCTGGAATAAATACTGCTTGGTCTTGGTGTACAACTTTCTTTGAGTTGTTGAATCTTTTTTTTTTGCTTTGTTTTTTTTTGTTTGTTTTGTGTTTCAGCCACACACTTGTTGGCACTCAGGGTTATTTCTGGCTTTGCACCTAGAAATAACTCCTAGCAGAGACTTGGGGAACCATAAGGTATACGGGGCACTGAACCCAGGTCAGCCGCATGCAAAGCAAATGTGCTATATGCTGTGCTATATTACTCTGGCCCCACAACTCTTGCTTTAATTGATCTTATGGATTGATTTTTGAGTTTTTAGCTAATTAATTTTCGTGTTCAGTTTATTATTTCCTTCCACCTTCCTACTTTCGGTTCAGTTTGTTACTCATTTTTCAATTACTTAAGCTATGCCATTATGTAGATCTTTTTGTTCTTCCTGAAGTATGCTTGTAAAGACATAAATATTTTTCCTTCCTGAAGAATATTTGAAAAGATATACATTTTCCTCTTAATACTACTTTTGCTGTGTCCCACAAATTCTAATAATTGTTTTTTAATTCTCATTTGTTTCAGGAATCTTTTGATTTCCTCTTTGATTTTATCTCTGACACACTGGTTATATAGTAGTGACCTGCTTAATTTCCAGGTGTTAAAGTTATTTTTCCATATCTGATTGTAATTCGCTTTATTTTTATTGCATAACTGTTTAAGAAAATAATAGAAACAATTTCTATCCTCTTGATTTTATGGAGCTGTGTTTATGGCCCAGCAACATGTAGTAGTCTATCTTAGAGAATATCCCATGTACATTAAAGAAGAATGTGTATTCAATTTTCTGGGGATGAAGAGCCCTATATAAGCCACTCTCTTCTATTTTTTTTCAGAGCCAGTATATTCTTGTTAAATTTTGTCTTGGTTGAGGAACCAAACTCTTCTGGGGGAAACTCTGAATGCCATCCTGGCTCCAGATTGCACCAGTTTTAACATGACATCCTGACATGAAGAAATGGCAACAACTTGAGCTAAGAGAGGGCTGCCCCATCTCATGACCTAATGGTAAGATGCATCCAGGATACATGTCATCCTTTGCCCTAAACAAAAACCACTATCTACAGAAGACTGACTTTAACAAATATGGTTTACACAGAACCTATCAAGGGACCAATGAGGAAATTCCTAGCCTAGGTAGGCCTTGGCAAAAACCAAGATCTCTAATTCCAGAGGTCGAACTTTGACAATTTCAACTAAGCAGAACTTCTAGAACTATGCTGAAAGACTATACCCTAGGCTCTGTCCTAGGTTCTGAACAAAAACCAAGACCTCTAATTACAGAAGACTGATTACAACAACAGTGATGGAACAGAACTCCTAGAACCATAAAGAAAAACTCTCTCCTAGCCTTCATCCTATGACCTAGGCAATTAACAAGATCTCCAGCTACAGAGGCGGGATGTCATCACCCACATCTGAGTGGAAAGTTTTATGGCATCATAAAAAGACCTTGGACTGTGTAAATGAGTAAGCATGGAGTTTGTAGTTTTTCCCATGGCAGTATGCTTTAAGGGTGGAGAAACCCTGTATCTCTTAGGCCAAGGGAATTCCTGCTGTAATTTCCCCAATATTTACCATACTTATGCAAAAGACAAAGAAGAAGAAGAAGAAGAAGAAGAAGAAGAAGAAGAAGAAGAAGAAGAAGAAGAAGAAGAAGAAGAAGAAGAAGAAGAAGAAGAAGAAGAAGAAGAAAACAATTCTTTTTTTAAAGAAGTTGCTGGTCTGTTTTTTTTCTTACTGTAGCTGATATTTTGGGTTTTGGTTTATTCTTTTTTATTCTTTTTGTAATTTTATTGTTACTCCCTCATTATATTTTGTTTTGCTACCTTTTTCTTCTTTTTTTCCTTCTTCTAAATAGATATTTATAACACCTAGATGGACTCCTCCTAGTTTTTCTCTTTTTCGTTTGTCTTTCAACCCTCCCCCCATGATGGTACCAAGACCAGAGAATTGAATGTTCACTTGGTGGAAAGAAAAACTGATCAGACATGAATACCAAATCCAAAGTCAATGACAACAAATTCTATACCCAATATACAACAAGCTGTACAAGGGGAAACAGTTTCACTAGCATTATAGGGGTAAAGGAAGGAGGTGGGGGATGCATGCTAAGAACAGGGGTGGAGGGAGGACAACACTGGTGGTAGGAATGCCCCTAATTCATTGTCACTATGTGTCTAAAATTTTGTCCTGGTTGACCTATCAAGGGGTGACAGGTCAGTGTTCAACTCTCCTATTGTTATGTGTGTTGCTGTTGATATTTTTTTTCAAATCTATCAGAATTTTTTTTTTTGGTTCTGGTCCCTCACTGGGCATGTATATGTTTAGGAGTGTTATTTATTCTTGTTTTACACATCCCCTGATTATTAAAATGTCCATCTCTGTCTTTTATAACTGTTTTAACCATAAATTCTGTGTCATCTGATGTTAGTATGTCTAACCCAGCCTTTTTGTGGGGGTTGTTTGCTTGAATGATTGTCTTTCAACCTTATATTTTGAGTCTTTGTTTTCTCTGACTATTCAGATGCACTTCTTGCAGGCAGCAAGAAGCTAAATTCACTTTTCTTGTCCATTTTACCATTCTGTGCCTCTTAACTGAGGCACTTAAGCCATTGACATTGAGAAAGATGATTGTCATGGGATGTAGTGTCACCTTTTTGTAGGGATTTTTGTGTGTTTATTGGGTCTGCCTTGATTTAAAGTAGACCCTTTAATTCTTTTAAGGCTGGTTTTGAGCCTGTAAAGTCCTTAAGCTGTTGTTTATTCATGAAACTCTGTATCCTGAATGAAAGTCAGGATAGTTGAAGTTTTGTGGCAAAGCATTAATTTCATTGAATTTTGTCATTATATCCCACCACTGCCTTCGGGTCTTGAGGGTTGCTTGTGATAAGTCTGCTATGGATGTTAATGATGCTACTTTTTATGTAATTTTCTTTTTTATCTTGCTACTTTTAATATTCTATCCCTATCTGTGATTCTTATCATTGGAACTAGGAAGTGTAAGCATCCCAAAGAGCTCTTTTTTTTTTTTTTTGGAACTCTTTGGACTGGTACTCTTTGGGAATCCAAGTTGTGGTTGCATGCACTCTAGTTCTGGGAACTTCTCAGCTATGATTTCCTTGACTGTTGAATCTTCATGGGGATTTATTTTTTGGGACTGTGGGATTGTAGCAGGTCAGCCCCTGAAGAGGTTGACTGATGGTGGGATGGAGAATGAGGCCCTTTTCTTCCAGCTCGGAGCACGCGTCTGCCACCCTGTCTAGCCCACGGTTCTGAGGTGAAACGGCGGGTAAACAGCTCGCAGACAATCAGGCTCGTGGAAATATTTGCTTTATTCGGATGGACAAAACTGAAGTCCAAAGACTCAGATTCAGTTCCAGCCAGCAAAAGGCCCCCGCCTTCCACAGACCCTTGTTCTTATACTCCAGAGTCAGGTCCCACCCCATGGTGGGATCAGATACCAACCAATGGTGGAAGCAGAATCAGGTCCTACCCTAGGGTGGGGGCAGAATGCCAGGTCACACCCTAGGGTAGGGCACAATCACCTAATCAGATTAGGGTGAGCAACATAGTAATTCCCCAAAATATTTACATACACAACATGGGATACCAATTTTCTTATGTTATTTCTAGTCAGATTATCTTAGAGTTCTATTGATGCATTTTTTTTATCTTAGGGTGCTTTTTTATTTTCTGTTAATTCATTTTAAGGCTATTTTCAAGCCTTTATGTTGTATGGTGGTGTTATGCAGATTATATTCCAGCTCACTAATTCTATTTTCAGCAGCTGTTACTCTGCTGGTGAAACTTTTCAGTGAGGATTTTATTTTACCTGTCATGTTTTTCAGTCCTAATATTTATGTTTGAAATTTTCTCATTTCTATTCTTATATCTTCTTGGATCTATGTGCTATCTGTTCCATAGTCATTTTTCATTCTTTGAACATACTCCACACTTACTCTCTAAAGTCCTTATCAGAGAGGCTATATAGGTGGCCTCTATATGTTGGGTCTTTGGAGCTATTATCTTCATTCTCTGCACATGGTGGGGTTCTATGTTGTTTTCCTACTGTGACCATTGCTGTGTGGTGTTTTTCATGTGTTGTGCTTGGGTTTATTTATAAAAGTGTGTGACCATGGAGCTGAATGGAGAGGTCATGCTCTTTTGTTGCACTGGTCTCTCTGGGTCTCAGGTTGGCAGTGCTGGTACTTTTGCCTCTAGCTACTCCAGGAGTGAGGTCAGATCACTATGTTGTGCTGTGTCTGTGAGTCCAGGCAGCTTGCTTGATATTCTTCATTTTCCATTTATTTTTAAATGCAATTTGTCACATTTCTTTCTCTGTAAATTTAATTATGAACATACTGCTTTCCACTTGTTTCCATAAAATCAATAAAAATTTGACACAATATATCCTTCATTTGACACCCTGGAATAGGGTAATTTAGATCAAAATTCAGCCTCCTGTTTTATATGGATATTTATATGATATTTTAATCTTCGATGGCTTCCATATTTCACAGCAGTTGCCATGTGAATAATGGCCCAACTTTATATATTCACAAAGATTCTCTGAAGAGATGACAAGCCAAGATGAAACTCATAGGCCCACCAATTTGGAGGTTGAAGAATCTGAGGCACCTGGTGGAGGGTGACAGATCAAGAATCATCCTAGCTCTATGGATCCTGGAGCTCCTGAATCAATTGGCTACATACAAGGCCACATAGCAACTCCAAATTCCTCATTAATGACAATCTAGTAGGAGCACAACAGATTAGATGGGAAATTAGCATAGAATACAACTAAGCTCAATAAGCAAAATAGTTTATAATAAATACATAAACAAATAGTTTTGAAATAGCAAAAGCTTAGTAATCACTCAATGACTTTAATATCTTATTTATGAGATAAAACAATTTTATCTAAATTGTCTAAAATGAATTTTATTAACACATTTTTGATAATTCTATTTGCCATTTTATTGGAATAAGATATATAAAATAAGCAGTTTTTTGTCTGCCAAAGCAATAGAAAGTGTGGATGGGAAACTGGGAACAATATTTGAGGGAATGCTACACTACCGGTGGACTTGGTGATGGAATATTGCCTGAAAGAGCTGTATTATGGGCAACATTGTAAATTATACATTGTAAATAAATTTTAAAAATAAAATAAATTTCCAATGGTTTATTTACACAAATATCATGAGTTACAGTGAGTCATAACATTTTCTAAATTTTCTTTAGCTATAGTTAATAATTTGCAGATTGAAGGACACATGCTAGACTATGAATAAATCCTTCAGAGGAGAAGATGCCTGAATGATAGACTTTTACCATATATTATGCATTTTTATTATATAACTAAGACTCTTGGCATAGTTTTTATGCCCCAAATGTTTTAAACATCTGTGTGGCTGCTTTTTGTTTTAGACAGAAGATTCAGTATTCATTAATCTCTCAACCCCCAGCTGGCCTTCAGTAGCAGCTGAATGCTTTCTCTGAGTAGTGCATAAACTATAATCTCAAAATAAATCACAAAAGTGTAAGGTAATGGTTTTCAGTTCTAGGAAATGCAAGAGCTCCTGGAATGTTTAGGGAGTTAAGTTTAATGTGATGAAATATTTTATGTGGCTTTGCATTGTCTTTCACTTAAACCTGTCATGCAAAAAAAATAGTCTAAAAATCTCAGTGAAACAAAAAGACAGATTAGATTTAGAAGTGAATAAATGACCATTTTTTTAATGATGCATAGACATAAAGAGTGTTTCCAGAGGTTGTGTTTTCAGGAATATGTAATTTATGTAATTCAAAATGGCAAGCATATTTAAATTTCTTTTGAAAAACAAAGATGACTTTCTCTTGACAGATACGTTGCTTACTCTCTAAAAGTAAATTAGGTTAGGAAAAACAGCTTTTTCTTTTGGGTCACATTTATTATTGTTTCTTCACCTTTGATAAGATAGTTTAATAAATCCACCAATGTGAAAAAGGAAGTTATGTTTATAGCACTAAATGAGCAGTCAGTGAAAGGTTTTTGAAAGAAATGAAAAGTTCTATGTTTTTTTTTTTTTTTTTGGTTTTTGGGCCACACCCTGTGACGCTCAGGGGTTACTCCTGGCTATGCGCTCAGAAGTTGCTCCTGGCTTCTTAGGGGACCATATGGGACACCGGGGGATCGAACCGCGGTCCGTCCTAGGCTAGTGCAGGCAAGGCAGGCACCTTACCTCCAGCGCCACCGCCCGGCCCCGAAAAGTTCTATGTTGAATCGAACTATTATGCTAAACTTAAAAACAGTATTGAGATAATTTGGTAGGAGAAAAATTCTGAATAAAATATAAATGTAAATATAAAACTCTAAAATTTTTTTTAGTTGAAGTTGTGATGATGGCTATATATCTGTTAACTTAGAGAAATGTAAACAAATTTTGATTATGTACTATAGAGGTTAAATCATATTATTATAAATTGTAAATATTTGATAAGATATTTTTTCTAGGGGCTGGAGTAGTGGTGCAAGTGGTAGGGTATTTGCCTTGCTTGTGCTAACCTGGGACAGACCAAGGTTCAATTTCCTGGTGTCCCATATGGTCCCTTAAGCCAAGAGTGATTTCTGAGTGCATAGCCAGGAGTAACCCCTGAGTGTCACTGGGTGTGGCCCAAAAAGTACCAAAAAAAAAAAAGATTTTTTTCTAAAATTTTTGAGCAGCCTTTTTTTTTTTTTAATTTTTCAGGTACCCTAATAATTTTCTTTACAAGAAGTGAAATGATATTATGATTAAGCATATTAATGTATAAACTAATCACCTGGTTGCTATGACTTCAAGGACTTTCAGTGATGAGATACCTTAAAATATACTTTTAGAAAATCACTAATATTTGGTATAACTTACAGTTATAATACAATGTTTAGTTTTCAAGATTTACTTATTATATATAATTGCAGCTTTCTTCCTTTTGATAAATATCTCTCCAATTCTCTTTCTCTATGGTCAATTTAGAGATAAGTTCTGCTATTTGTTTTACTGTTTCTGTGTGCTTGATTTCTATACGTTTCACTTATGAGTGAGATTCTACAGTTATATTCTTTATGTATCTAGCTTAATTTAGTTTTACAGTATCTTAATATCATCTAGAACTTGTTGAAAATACAGAATCATCTGTTTTATTTTCTTAAGGCTGACTACTGTTTTATCTGAACAGTTTCTCAAAATGAATTCTAATTCAATTAAGGCATTTATTAATAAAAATAAACATAACCAAAAAGCTTATAATTTAACACTTTTATTTACTCACTTTTACTCATAAATAACAGTTATTCATGATTGGGTTTCAGGAATATGATGGTTCAATATCAATCCCTTCACTAGTGTCCATTTCTCTCCACCAACCACTCTACAACCATTTGCTTTCCACCAGTCAGCTTCTACATGAACCACTTTTTAATATAAATTTTTCAATGTATTCTACAGTATTATTTATACATAGAATTTTTAATTTAAAGAACATGCACTACATAGTTGTGATAATATATTTTTAAGATAAGTGAAAGCAACGTTATTGAAAAAACAGAAAAATAAAATGATGAAAGGAAGAAAAACGTAAAAAAGAAAGAAAAAGAAAGAATAGTAAGCACATTTGTGAAAAGTATTGTGTCTCCAAAGTAGGTATTAATACAATGGCAGAAGGTTTAGTAATTTCTTATTATTATCTGTAAATTTTGTTAGAGTTGGATGTTCCTTTAGGGATGACAGCATCAAACCAATGATGTTGTTCAGAAATTCAGAGCACTATTATTGATTCTATGACTTATTCATTTGGCAGGCCTCCTGGAAGAAGGAAAATACGGGGGCAGGGTGGGAAGAGGAGGGATCCTGTACTCTCCAAAACGCCCTGAAGATATCAGTTCCAAGTTGACATACCTGAAGTGTGGTCAGATTGGTATCCCCATAGGGAATCATAGAGGGTCAATGGTAAGCCAGAATCATTGGGGAAATAGTGATTCTGGGTGATGGAGCAGCAAGCATGGCTTTGGCAGGGCAGGAGCTTGCCTACTCTCTCCTCCCTAAATATCTTGCTTTCTGCTGCTTGGGCCAGTGTATGCATAATCTTTCGCAGCTCAGTTTACATCTCATTTGAGAAAAGAGTGAGTCTATGGAGCTAGCCCAATTTGAATGTGGCAACTGCATTTGTGGGTGTGGATATAGCTGCCTATATATTAACATTTTACCAACTTCCAGCACAATATCTCTAGGTTGAATATTTTAATCTACTATAGATGTTACCTCTTTCATATCCCCCAGCCCATCTGATGGAATGTTTTTTTTATTGAATACCAGTTTTCCTTTTCTCTGTTTCTATTGTCTTTGAGCATTTGTCATTCCATTATGGTTTTCTTTTCTATATTTTGCACAAGAGAGATCATTCTGTCTACTTCTATCCCTCTTACTAATTTCACTCATTATGATTCTCTCTAGGTCCCTCCATGTAGTAGCAAATTGTACAACTTTATCATTTCTTATTGTTGAGTAATACCCCATTCCATGTGCAAGGCATGATATGTATCATAGTTTCTTTTTCTAGTCATCATTTTTAGATACTTGATTTGTTTAAGATATTTTGAATACTGCAGCATGAAACATAGGGGTACAAATATCTTTTATCCTTTTTGTTTGGAGTCCTTGAAGTATAATTTAAGAAGTAGAGTGGTTGGGTCAAATGGAAGCTCAATTCCTAAACTTTTTTGGAATGTTGTCTTTTCCAGAAAAGCTGGACAAATCAACATTCCAACAGCAATGAATGAGAATCCCCCATTCTCCTTACTTACTCCAGCACTGGTTGTCATTGTTACCTTTGATGTGTGTCATTCTCTGTTTTGTGAGATGATATCTCATTTTTTGAATTAGTAATACTTTTTCTTAATTTCAGAGTAATGAATGTTACGTTTCTTTTGATACATACTATTTACCAAGCATGCTCCTGTGGATTAATAGCTAAATTAAGACTAGAATACCTCACTGAGATGCTTATTATTATATTTTTTCTTCCCAATAAACATATTTATTTGTTTTAAGTTAATTACTGTGGTTATAAGGTTGTTCATTGTACATTTCTTTTATGGATAAAATGGTTCCTGATTGAGTTACGGTTATATAATGTACAACAACCTTCACCAGTGTGTATTTTCCATATGCATCTCTCTGGTGATTAATGATGCCATACACTTTTATGTGCCTTTTTGCTTTTATATTTCTTCTTTGAGAAAGATTCTATTAATCTCCTATTTCCTTTTTTGATGGTGTTGGATGTAGTTTCTCTTGTAAAGTTCTATCAGCACCTTATATATCTCTAATATAAACCACTTACCAGAACGACATTTTTATTGTATTTTTAATCTCTTATATTATAAAAAGAGCTTACCAAACCTTCTGCTAATTGTATTAATGACTTTATTGAAGATACAATAATTTTCACAAATATACATGCTTCTGAACTTTTCCTTCTTTTTTTTCTTCTCTTCCATTTTATTTTTTCTTTATATTTTCTTTCTACTTTTTCAATAATTTTGCTTTCCCTTATCTTTAAACAAATGTACTATGATCGGTTATGTCAACTATATATATCATTTTCTTTAGAAGGGGGTATTCTTTACATGACTGAAACCCAACTACAATCATATTTGTAATCAAGGTGTTTAAATAAAGATATAATAAAAAATTTTAAAAAGAAGAAATCTTCATGGCAAAAAAAAATTGTTTCCTAGTTGTCTTGTAGACTTAATACAAATCTATTCTTTCCCTAAAAATAAACTATTTAAAGGGTAAACATAATTGTCATAACTTTAGAGAGAGAGAAAAAGAGTAAAGATAAAGAAGTTCAAACAAATTTTTAATAGACAGTTTAGAAATACAAAGAGATTACTTTAAAAAATATTAGAGGGGCCGGAGAGATAGCATAGAGGTAAGCCGTTTGCCTTTCATGCAGGAGGTCATCAGTTCAAATTCCAGAGTCCTATATGGTGCCCCGTGCCTGCCAGGAGCAATTTCTGAGCCTGGAGCCAGGAATAACCCCTGAGCACTGCCGGGTGTGACCCAAATACCACAAAAAAAAAAAAAAAAAAAAAAGGAAAAAAAAATATTAGAGACTACTATGAAAAACATTATACCATCAAGTTAGATAACCTGGAAGAATATCTAGACTCTTGAAACTATCCAGGACTTAATCAGGAAGAATCAACTTATACAAAATTAATAGATCAATTACTGTAGAGAAATTGAAAAGTAATAAAAATTTCTCGTAACATAAAGATGTCAAGTCAGATAATTTCAATAAGAACTTCTGACAAACTTTTTCAGATTACTTTTTGCCTATTCTCAAATTTTTCCAAAAAATTTTCAAGAAAGGTAATCATACAGAAACTTCTTTATAGCTAACAAAACTATCATTAAGGGAAAACGATATTCTATATTTAATGAAAGAAAGCATTGAATGATATACATTTTATAAAGAACTACTATCTAAGTATAAAAGAAATCACAGAACTCAGAACTCATTAATACCACGAACAGAAAAATAATACATAGAAAAATAGAGAAGATAAAAGCTAGGAGTTGGGCAGTGGTTAGTGCACATGCCAGATTTGTGTCTAGACTCAGAATTAATTGTGATGCCGCATGATCTACTGAACATCTTCAGAGAGGGTACTGGAGTGACCCAGATACCTCTAGCACTGCAAGGTCTGAGTAGCATAACATTGTAGGTTTCTTGCATTGAACTGATAGTTTGGTTGGCTGAGACTCACTAATGGGACTCCGAGATCCCCTATGCATTGCTTGGTAGCCCTCCCAGATAATTATTTTTAAGTGGCGAGAAGAGCTGAACAGATAAATATTTTTATAAAGAAGTACACAGAGGGAGTCTCTGCGAGCATGGTTTCGGCAGACCTCCGTTGTGCCAAAAGCCTTTTTAACCTGGCCTGGGGCCGGGGTGTGGGACTTGGGTCACCCCAGCACCCCTCTACCTCTTTCCTCTGGAGCTCCAGGGCTTCCTCTGGACCACATGCCTGGGCAAGTCAGCAAGTGGGTTCCTGGGAGGAGCTAATGGGGTACAGCTCCAGAGGGAATCTCAGGGTGCAGGCTTTGAACTTCCGGCCTTCCGGCTCGGGAAGGATCTCCTTCCTTCCTGAGAGCCAGGAGTCTCGGCCAGCATGGGTTTCGGCAGACCTCCGTTGTGCCAAAGGCCTTTTTTTTTTTTACACTTGGAGGAGCTTAACTGGGGATGGCAGATAGTTGCTCGGCTGTACTCAGGCAGTCACTGGTAATTTCATACCAGTCTACATGTTCCAAACCCCCGCACACAATTATATTAATAGTACTCCATATCCTTAAGATATGTTTTTATGTACGCAGAATGTCCATTTTGTATTCTGCTCTTTATCACATCCCTACAAAACTCATTTTTACTCTTTAACTCTCTCACCCCAAACTATCATCACTCCACATTTGCCCTTTTTAACTTCAGCACTGCACCATCCAAAATCACAGACCAACGTGGTGCACTGGATTTAACACCCACTCAACTATTTCAAAAGCATAAAACAGCAAATATGCGCTTTGAATTTTTTATATCTATTTTCTTTGACAGTTATATCTCTTACTTAATCTCTTATATAGTGACAATTTCTCCTTTTTTTTTTTTTTTTTTTTTTTTTTTTTTTTTTTTTTTGGTTTTTGGGCCACACCCGGTAACGCTCAGGGGTTACTCCTGGCTATGCGCTCAGAAGTCGCTCCTGGCTTGGGGGGCCATATGGGACGCCGGGGGATCGAACCGCGGTCCGTCTCCTAGGCTAGCGCAGGTACAATTTCTCCTTTTTATGTTTTCTTCTCTTTGTGAACTGATCAATAAGGAATTTGGTGAAAGATTCCCTCAGTTTATCACTTATGTGTGAACCAAGTCATGGGGATTGTAGGAATTGTTCTTGCAGCCCCTACATGTACCAATAATGCCACGTGGCATTATTCCTTGTTTGCATAAGCACATTAAAATGGTAAAATTCTATACATACAAATAAGTTCTTATTTAATAGAGATGGGAACACACAAAACTTGTAGTGCAATTGGACCTTACACCCTGAACATTGACATAATGACCTGGCACAGGCCTCAGAAGAATGGGTATTCTCCATTCACCCCTGGACTAGGGAAGCCATCTACGAAACATCTTACATTGTCTATAACATCACCTGGAAGCAATCCTCTACCAGGGAAGATTCTACTGCTGCTCTGACATCGACCTACTCAAAAGAGACTTTCTTTAACACTGAGAAGACTTAACAATAATGTCTTGCTTACTGGACAGGGCTCTCTTCATTGCCCTTTAATTGTGAGGTGAAACTAGAGGACGCTCAACACCAGCCTGACTTCAATGTAGGATATGCAGATTCCAGGATCTTTTGCCAACAACAGAGACTGTTTGAAAAATAAAACTGTATTGGCACTACAGACAAGGACTTGGATTAGACAAACTATTCTGCCGGAACCTAGAGCTGGTCTTATGTCAGGAAACTTCAGGGGTAGGGTCTCCTTGTATTTATGCCAAGGCTATTCCTTTCCATGTCACCCATATTTTGGTGAACCTATGCAAACAATAATTGCCACTCTAACACAGTTTTTACTTTGCTCCTTTGACTCTAAACCTTAAATAAAAAAAAAGACCTACGTAAACTTTTGAGGTTAACATAAACTAATATGCATATGCATGGAAATGTAAAAAATACTATGCCTTAAATGTTTCAGGAGTTACACAAATATCATGGCTTTAAATTGCTTTGTGTACCACTAAGAAATGTTATAATGTATATCTAGAGACTTGAGGGACAAAGTAATTGTACATGTGTTCTGTTTTATTTCTTCTTAATGTTCCTTGATTTTATGTTCAAAATTAAGGTGTTAGCAAGGGGATTTCTTCTGAGAATTCTGTTTATTGGTGATTGTCCTTCTACTGTAACTTTACCTTGTCCTCTTTCTTTGTATCATTGTTCTCATAATTAAAATAAATAAATAATTAAAAAAGAAGTCACACAGAATAGCAACAGAACACAAATAATCGTTCATTATCACCTAAAATCAAATCAAAACGAGATCCCTCCTCACACAAGAGAAAAATGTTAATACAGTAAGTAGGGCATTTGCCTTGCATGAGGTCAACCCTGGTTCAATCTCCAGCATCCCGTATGGTTTCCATGCCTGCCAGGAGTGATTTCAGAGCTCAGAGCCAGGAGTAACTTCTGAGGCTTCCGGGTGTGTCCCAAAAACATATGAAAAATGTTGGAAATAATTGGGGCTGGAATGACAGATAGTACAGAAGGTAATGAACTAGCCTTATACACAGAAGACTCATTCAATCCCCAACAACTGATCTAAGCACCACCAGGAGTAATTCCTGAGTGCAGAGCCAGGAATAAACCCTGAGAATTTCTGGCTGTGGCGCCCCTAAAAAAAGTGCTGGTGGTGATATTTAAAAAAGGAATGATAATTTAGTGTTGGTGGGCTTGTCAGTTTGTCAGTTTCTATGAAAACCAATACATAGATTTATCAAAATATTAAAAATTAAATCATTATGTTGTTTAGCAATCTATTTCTCCTAGGCTTCTATGCCAAAAAGACAAATGATGATTTTAAAACATTAATACTCATCAAAGCATTATTTACAATAGTCAATTTCTGAAAACAGCCCAAGTGCTCAACAATAGACAAGTAGAGATTGAGGAAGTGGTTTATATACACAATGGAATGTTACTCAGTTATTAGAAAAAAGAAAATATCTTGCCTTTTCTACAATAGAAGTAGAACTGGAAGGTTTCAAAAGAAAAAAAAATAACAGACCAGTTCCTAATATGTGTGATATAGAAAGATATAAAGAAACAAAGAAAGTAAGCAGACAATGTTCAATGAAAATAAACCCATATATTGGCCACAGAACCAAGAAGGCAGGATAATGAGTGGGGGAAGGATACTGGTATTTTGGCAGTAAATTACAACTAAGATTTAGGGTACAACTAATACTGTACCCCTAAAACAGAAAAATGTAAAGTACTGTCAAAATGTAAAGTATACATAATATAAAATAAATGGAAACTTGCTATTTTTGCTTGTAACTATATTTCCTTCACCTACAACAAATACTATTAACCTTTTCTATCACTCTATCACACTAAAATTTAATAGTAATTTAGAAATATATTGATACTCAATATTAATAACAGTAAAAATATTTATCATAGCTTACTCAATTAATAAACTTAAAATTTTTAAGTTTATTTTGCAAAATAAAAGCTGTTCAGTTTATAAAGTTTCTTATTCATAACTTTTTTTAGCTAGATGTTTGTGATATTGACATTCTCTGGACTTATTCTTTGAATTTAGTATTCTTGAAGAATTTCTTCCTTGAGGTGTTTGACCTACTCATAGGTTGTCAGGACTTCTTAAACCTTTTCCACTTGTGACCCCCTTTTGCCATAGGAATTTTTATGCTTTCTGTAAAAAAAAAGGTACAGAAAGGAAAAAGTTACTCATAATGAATCATAAAGGCATTTTTATAAAATGAATTTGAAGACTTTTCATAGTCCTTCACACACAATTATGAGTCCATATGGATAGTGACCCATAGTTTAAGGAGGCTTTCCTTAATGCTACTTAGTTGTCATTTTGGAATCATCTGGCACTACCTTTATTCAAATATTTTTTTTCCTTTCCTGTTTTTTGTACATTTTTAAAATTTCAATTTAGTTTTTAGTGACCATATCTCCAAGGAAGTTTATCTTGAGAAAGGGTTATAAGGCAAACATTGGAGTTCTGCTTTGTCTAAAATGGTCCTGTTTCTATTAAATATTATTGCTATGGGTATTCTTGAAAACATTTTTATTATAATACCAGTATTTACCAAGTTGTTCATAATATGCTTGTTTTAGGAATTCAATGTTTCCACATCAATCCTACCACCAGTATGACCTTCTCTCTACCAATATCTCCAGTTACCCTCTCACCAACCCAGCCTACTCTCTTGTAAGAAAAAACAAATTTACTTTATTTTGTTTGTTACAGCACAAAGGCAAACAAAATCATCAAAAATAGATCAATAAAATCAATTTATTATATATCACAATGTTGTTAATGAAATGATTGAAGATTTACTGGGTTGTTTGGTGCTAATAGAAACTTCTCCATTATTTTTTATTTATTGTTTATTCCATCAGATTTACTGTGACCCTACTGGACTCCAGTACTATAAAAGTTGGAGGTATCAGATATGGCTGTGTGGTCCAGGAGCTATGGAGCTAGAATGCTTTTGTGACTTGGCAGCTTGAGGAAATTCAGTTGTCGAACTGTATCATTTCTACATCAGAGACTGTCAGGTATGGCTGCAGGATGCTATGCCTTCAGACAGAAAGAGGAATCTGACTGCCCCCATTCTGAGAAGGCCCCAGAGTTGTCAGTCAGGACTAGTCTACTTGGAAAGATCCAATAGCTTCATGCTGTTTTCTAGATTACTTGTGGATCTGGAATATTTCTCTGCCAGCAAGATTATGGGAGTGGCCAAAGACTGCTGGGATTTCTGAAAGAAGTTGGGTCATGGGGTCCATCTGCTTGACCCTATTTTGAGAACACCCAGTTATCGATATTTTTGATAAAAATCTTGGGTAATTAAAAAAGAAAGAGAGGGAGATAGAGGAGAGAGAGAGGGAGAGAGAGATAATGTGTGTGTGTGTGTGCATGTGTGTGTGTGTGTGTATGTGTGTGTGTGTGCACGAGCTCCATTTTGGTCACAGCTGACTACTCAGGGCTTACTTCTGAGTCTACTCAGGGATAACTCCTTTTAGTTCTGAGGCGATAATTATCTATGTGAGGATTGGAACTGGGATCTGCCATGTTCTTAACCATGTGTTCTTAGCAATGTGTCTTAAACCTTATGTTATCTCTCTCTCCATCTTTTCTTTCTTAGCAATTTTATTTCAGACATATGAAGTGATATTTTTTTACTTCTCAGTACTCCAGTTTCTCAAGTCATTGCTGGTAAATGATCTGAAGTCATTTTGAACCCTTTTCTACTGTAGTTGGTCTCTATTTTTATTCTTTCTCTTTCTTTGTAAACTTGTTTTATTTTCTTTTTCCTCGGTATTCTAAAGGATCACAAATGATGTACTATTTGCTTCTACTGTACAGAGCATCTCAATTGGAAAAAGTGGTTCTTTTATTTTTTTTGCAACCTGAAACTTTTGTGCCATGAGTTTGAAAAAAATTAGAATATTTATTATTTTTAATATTTTATATGATTTATTTCCCCTATTTTTATTTTTTGATCTCAGAATTTGTGTATGTATTGAATATTTTCTTTTTTGTTGTTTTGTTTTTTGGGCCACAGCCAGTGATGCTCAGGGTTACTCCTGGCTATGCGGTCAGAAATTGTCATGGCTTGGGGGACCATATGGGATTCTGGAGGATCAAACCACAGTCCATCTTAGGCTAATGCTGGCAAGGCAGACGCCTTAACACTCATGCCACTGCTCTGGCCCCTATGTTGAATTTTTTCACTGATTTACTTATTTTATTGTTATTTTAGCAAAAATATTCCTCACTACTCTTCTGTGTTTTTTTTTTATTATGTCACATGAAATCAAGTTTCTTTTTACATTCTTATATCTGATAGTTTGCTTCTCAGACTTATTTCTACTAGCTATTGGTCTTTAATTTGAATCAACTTCATTAAACCTATTTTCATCATTCCAAATTCAATGTTTATCTTCTTGAAATTTAAATAGTATGAAAATTACTGCCACTTAATACTTGATTTGAATTTTTCTTTTGTTTTTATTTTTCCTGATTTATTTCTCAGAAATATATGGGCCACTTCAACTCATGGTCAGGCAATGGGGCCAATGCTAAAGCTAAGGCATGCAGTATGGCTCTAGCCTTTCAATACTGGGGAGTCCAGGTCACTCTGTGTTGTTGGGGATTGGGAGACTCCAAGGCTATACCTGGCAATATTGTGGAGGTCTATAACACAGTGGATCTGAGTGGGGTGAGCACATTTAAATGCTGTATTAGCTCTGGCCCAACATATTATCCCACTTAAAAAAAAGTTTGTTTTGAGTTTATCTTCTATCATATTTTTAATATTATTGAGTGCTTTTGGTTTTCTGGTTGTTATTCTTTTTTGCGGGGGCCACACCTGATGACGTTCAGGGGTTACTGCTTGCTATGCGCTCAGAAGTCACTCCTAGTTTGGGGGACCATATGGGAAGCCGTGTCCGTCCTGGGTCAGCCACGTGCAAGGCAAATACCATTCCGCTGCACCATCGCCCTGGCCCCTTTGGTTGTTATTCTTATAATGTATTCTTTTTTCCCAGCCTCTGGACAGTAGCAGTGTTGCCCCTTATGTCACAATGAATATCAACAATTTATACGTATTTAAATTCTCTACCCTTTGCAGAATGTATTTTCTTCAAGCATTTACTTTTTTATAGATTTCTTTCTTTTCATGTGACATCATGTGATATCATCAGATATCTGGCAGTATAAGGAACAAAATAGTAGCTTCGAAACTATGAGATACAAGTGGGAAAGTGGATATTAACTTTAGAGAATATCACAGTAGGATGGTGCAGCTAAACATTTTGAATAGGATGGTGCAGCTAAACATTTCGAATTTCTGACACACACACAAACACACACACACACACACACACACACACACACACACACACACACACACACACACACATCTCTTAAAGTGCTCGGTTTCTCCAGAAAAAGGTTTCCTGGTTCTCTAGAGTGTGAAACCATTAGTTTTTTTGTTTTTTGTTTTTTTAGAAATAAACTAAAGTAGAAGAGCTGAAGGCCTCAATGATAGTCAGTGATCACAATTAATCTCTCTCTTTTTTTGGGGGGGGTTTTTGTTTTTTGGGTCACATCTGGCAATGCTCAGGTGTTACTCCTGGCTCTATACTCAGAAATCGCCCCTGGCAGGCACAGGGGACCATATGGGATGCCAGGATTCAAATCACCATCCTTCTGCATGAAAGGCAAATGCCTTACCTCCATGATATCTATCCGGCTCTTCTTTCTTTTTCTTATATTAGATTTTCTCTTAACCCTGTAAAGTTATAGATATCCTTCTTGGTGAATTAATTTAAGAGTAGATTCCTCCACTACTAAGTAAGGGAGAAAAGCAACCGTTTAGTTACCCTAATCTGGCAGAATATCTAGAGAACTGACAATTTAGGTTTTTCTTATTGTAGCTATTTATTTCCATTCACACTTAACAATATCTTGTTGGCACAATATTCTAAACTTTTAGATGATTCTATATTGAAATTTTCATGAATTTGTAGCTTTTCTTGTTGCAAGTTTAAGATTCAGCTTTTCTGGAATCTGTTAGTTCTTTGAACATTGCAAATTAAACATCTGTTTCCCAGCTTCTAAACTTCTGTTGCTGTTGTTCTTCTTTTATTCTCCCTGTGTTTGTTTTTGGTTTATGTGTTGGGTAAGAAATCGATTTACTATTATCTTTGTAAAATTTAAGGAGGCAAAAAAGTAGATTTGTTGTGCAGCGTGTTCAATATGCAGTATATTGTATCTTCCAAAGGTAAATCCAGTTTCTATAGCCATTATGCTCTTTTGGTGTGGTTAAATACTTTTTCTTCAAGAAGTTGGCCAGAATTTTTGCCTTGAGTTCTGGTAAGTTTTTGACAATGGTGGAAATGGTATTTTGATTTTTAATGTTATATCAGGAAAGACCCTTACAAACTTTAGAGATTCTGCTAACTCCCTGGAGACTTTTGCCCATGGCATCTTGTCATAAGATGACAAGTGAATATAGTGATCTTGTAGAAAGTAGTTAAAACAGTGGTAGAAGAGAAATATTGGGGCTTTAATTTACTGTTTTAAAGTTCTAAAATCTTGTAGCTTTTCCGGTTAACTGTGAGACTTCAACAATTGCAAGTGCCTTACATAAGATCTATTTTAAACTTCTTGTTCAAAAGTCATAACTTCTTAAACATTCTAAATAATACAAAGCTACAGTGATCTAGCTTCATGGTGTGTATTCAAACAGACTGAAATGAAAATGATACTTTCAAGTTGTAGAAGATAGTCCTGTGAACTCTATTAGAAAACCATAGTAAATTAACTCTGATACGACCTATCATAAATACTTGATTGAATCAAGTATTGACCACATTTTTGTTTGTTTGTTTGTTTTGTTTTGTTTTGGGGCCACACCTGCCTGGTGACTGATGCTTAAGGGTTGCTCCTGGCTATGAGCTCAGAAATTGCTCCTGACTTGGGGGACCATATGGGACTCTGGGGTATCAAACTTTGGTCTGTCCTAGGTCAGCAGAGTGCAAGACAAATGCCTTACCATTGTGCCACTGTTCCAGCCCCTATTTACCACATTTTATTGAGTAATTTACACATTATATCCATTAATATGTTAGGCTCCAATATTTCTGTGTAATATTTTGTGATATATTGTATCAAAATTAAGATACTATAGAAATTGTTGTGTTCTTTGATATATAAATGAAATTTGATAAACTAGGATATATGTAAAGTCCCCACGGAGTACTAGAAAATCCTAGAGAAAGTAAAAATTATTACATAAAATTAGTTTTAGTTATAATATTTATTCACATTAATTTATTTTTATTTACTATGTTTTTTGGCTCCTTTGACACTTTTTTTTGCAGCAGGGCAGACATATCTAATTTTAAAAGCATGTAAGAACCTTAAAAATGTTTAGCAATAACTTGTTTCCAGTATACCATCTTGATTGAATAATAAATTCCAACATCAGTATTAGTAAGAATGAAAATATTTCATGTAGAGTGCTTCTAGTATGTTTGTTAATTTACCACAAATTTTAAATTTTAAAAATTTTAAATTGTTTATAATTTAATTTAGAATTGGAAAATTCTAGGATACTAAAACACCTTTGGGGCTTTTATAAAAGCTGTTGGCTTTCTTGACAGTCATATATATAGACTAGTTCTTTTATAAAGTGCTTCTTTCACCTGGTCCTTTTGAATTTTTACATTAAAAATTCTGTTCTCATTATCTCACCCTTATATAAGATTTAAAAATGCTCAATGAATTAGGCAACAGAGGGCTCAAAGAAATACAATGAGAGAACTATTCCACAGAATTGGGTAAATAGTTGGTGGTGATTGGTGGATTTAAAAGGGAAAAGCATAGCAGTCTTAAGGGAAAGAGGTGGATACACTGATTATGGTTATGATCTTGAGATTATATGCACCAAACCATTAAAAACAGTTCTGTGAATCACAGAATTTAAATAAATAATTTAAAAATATGAGTTTTTATTAGTAATAAGTGTATGTAAACTCACTGAAATATAACATTTGCTCAATACAATTTTTATTTTCTTAAAAAATAATTCTATTCTTAATTAAAATTCTCATTTTAAATACTTTTCCTGTGTAATCAAATTAATTCCGATTGATTTTATGTCAATGAAACACTCTCAGGTTCCATTTCAAATTCAGGACTCATTGTTTTTCTGCTGGATCCTGTTGATCAGCCTACTGAATGTCTTCCCTCATCCAATTTTACCTTATTAAAAATGTGTGCTATCCAGCTGCCAGAATGCCCAACTTTATTGGGCATCCGATTCACTTTGGGAGCTTTTTAAAACACAGATTGCTAGGTTTCATTCTTTGCACATACTCCTATGAAAGCTGGTAATATGCATTTCTGTGTTTACAGGTAATGCTGCTGCTGATATTTGTGCTAATTACATTGAAAAACACTGGCTTTGTATTACCTCTCCCCTCTTAAAATCACACATTAGTTTCTCAAATTTACAAAATGGAATGTAAATTCCCTCAACTGTCTTTCAAACTTCACCAGACTTTTTTTCTACTTACTCCCATTTGATTTTTAAGAGATTTCAGAATGCACTATGATTTTTGCTTTTGCACTTGCACACAGCCATAATGGACATTTATTTCTGTTTTCATTCGTTTTTTCCTCCTCACCTTTTGGAGAAAATTATTTCCAGTGTTATTTCTTTTTCCAAGCTTTAGCAACAGTTAGTATATAATTCTCCCACAAAATAGTACTTCTCCTCCACCAGCAAAATTGCTTTATTAAAATTGTTTTGTTTAAATTCACCTCGAATTCGTGAGCTTAAAACAGAATGCCTAGAATCTATTATTTTAATCATTTTCTTTCTCCTGACCCCACATTCTCCTCACATTAAAATGAAAGCTTATTTATTATGCATGAATTTAGAAATTCATTAGAAATTCTCACTAAGGTTTAAGGGAAAATAATACTCCTATACATTACAGATCATTCTTAAATTGACCCTATTTTTTCAGAGAGCAATTTGGCAGAATCCAAGAAGAAGGATAAAAAACCACTTCATATGCTTGTGCTTAATCATTCCACTTCTGGGAATCTATTCTAAGAAAATAAAGCAAAATATGCATAGAGATGAATGTCACACATTGTAAGAGTAAAACAATAGAAAGCTCTGGGTGTTCAACACTAGAGTATGATTAAGATGCATTTAATTGATGAAATATTGCATACTTAGATGATGATTTTGAAGTGCATATGGCAGGCAGAAGATTATTTTTGTAATGCTAAGTAAAAATAAGGATACCAAATGTTAATATAGACTATGATTGCAATTATGCAACAATATTTTTGGGGTGAAAAAGCCTATAGGGAATGCACTTAAATACTAAATTTAGAAAATAAACTTACAATCTGTATTTCTAATATGATTACATTTTAGAATAAATATGAAAACTTTTTTGAACATTGATGCCATTTCATATTGTGTTTTAAAAAATAATTAAAATGGTGTGTCAACAATAGAAATGGTCACATAGGCAAGGCTTAATTCATTTTTCAATAAAATGATTTTCATATATCTAGCCTCCTCCAAATGACTAGGGCTCAAAAATATCAAAAAGGACAACATTGAATACTATATTGACAAAAGGTTGCAGAAATTTCATGGAATAATAAAATGTACAATGACTTCTGTGTTGTAAATGAAGACATCCAATAAATAAATAAATAAATAAGTGTAGATAGAGAGTTGATACAGTCTAAGGTGTGATAAAGATCTGAGGGTTATTAATGTAAATTATCAGCACTGGGGAGCCCACAGGAAAAGCCCTGTGGGTAGGAGTTCTATATTCAGGTTTTTTTTTAGCTGTCACCCTTCCTACATGAAGGCAACCTTCAAAGATTTTACCTTAGCTTCCTCATTCCTCACATCCCTTATGAAATGTAAACCCCTCAAATGTAACTAGGTTTAGTTAGCATTAATTAGGATTTTGTTTTTTATCTGCCATTCTTCTTATGATTGATTATTCCTGAACAATAAATATCCTACAAGAAGGGCAGATGAGGCTCTCAGTACATGAAGTTGGGAGACCCTTGACTCCATGCTTTTCTCTCTTATGTTTGTCTGTTTTCTTAATTCTCACAGCACCACTGTTTCAGGCCCCTTCACCCAGGCTGGACTCCAGCAGTTGCCTAATTTTCATGGAGCAATAAAATGTACGATGACTTCTGTGGTAGTAGGGCCAAATGGCAGGAGAGTAACAGTTCTGTGATTGCTTCTATGGCATCCACACAGACAAATACTATGTGGAGGGTCATAGCAATAGTACAGTGGCTAGAAAGTTTGCCTTGACTGTGGCTCAGCTTATTTCTATCCATGATATTCTATATGGTCCCCTAGTCCACTAAGAATACTCAGATACCTACTGGGTATGGCAACAATTCAAAGCACAGCCCCTTAAAAAAGAACCAAGCCAAAAAATAAAACTACGTAGAGCACAGCATCCCATGATGGAGCTGACTGAGAAAAAACATTGATTAAAACAGCCAATCTATGAGGGAGATTCAACTCCAGTAAAAACAATTCACTGTGGGCATTCAGAGCAGAGGAAGGCTTCTTTGGTAGAAAGATGTTGGTGAATACTAAAAGAGAAAAGGGACTCTGAGTCTAGAAAATTAGTTGAGACAGAAAATACCAACCTAGGGCAAGAGCTAAGTGCAAAGGATTTATATATCAGTTTTATTTGGGCATGTGTTAAATTGGAAACACATTTGGGATGGGTTATGGTGGAACAGCATTGTGGACTGGCACTCCTGAAAAGAGAAGGAAGCCACCATTGTTGAAGTGAGGCATGTCCAAAGCTTATAATCTTGGCTCTGTTTCAACAGGTTTGCCTCTTGAGCAGGTTCCACACAATTCTAACCCCACTAGATCTTCCTGCTGTGTAATTAGGCTCACAGGAATCATTTTCATATTAGAGTTTAGAACTACATAGTTTCAGGAATTCTCAAGTCCACCAAAGAGTGGTTTATGTACTTCTGGCCAGAAAAATTATGGCCTTCTGGTTAGACTTGTTACCACACGAACACAGTTAGATCTTTGGACTGCAATGGGCTGTGTGCCCGGTGATATACTTGGGAGCCTGGCATAAGATGTGTCCGTGCTTAGGTAAAACAAAAACTCTTTGGATATGGGTACTTGGGAGAGGAACCCAGATAGACAGTGAGACCTTGAGTACTTGTCATCTGTGAATCTACCTGCAGAAAGGAGGGTCCTGTCAGCGTGTCAACTTTGTTACCCTTTTAGAGGAGCAGTTGTTAGAGAAATGAGTAATTACTGCTGCCAGGAATGTCATTGTAGAGCTATCACACTGTAGAAAAGCTGAGACAACCTGGGAAAGGTGGAGGAATTGCTATAGCTGCTGCTGTTAGCTGGTACTACTGAGGGCTCCTGGCTGCGAGGCTGGTAAGGAATCGCTAGTAGCAGTTGAGCATGGGAAAATATGTGGCTGTGAGGGAGGGGATGAACTAAAAGTCGTGAGAGTCTTCCAGTGCTGAGCCATTGCTAGCTAGAGTTACATTGCTTGTGTCTGTTGAGATGGGTCCAAACAGCCCCAGGAAGGCTAAAGAGTTGCTGATGTCGGGGCAAGAGAGATAATAGCACAGCAGTAGGGTGTTTGCCTTGCAACAGTCGCCCCAGGACCACGGTGGTTCAAATCCCAACATCCATATGGTTCCCCGTCCCTGCCAGGAGCGATTTCTGAGCGCAGAGCCAGAAGTAAACCACTGAGCACCGCCGGGTGTGGCCTCAAAGCAAAACAAAACAAAGAGTTGCTGCTGCTTATAGAAAGGTACTATTAACGAGTATTGTTGCATTTGCAGAGCCCTGGAAAGCCCCCCAGAGAAATAAAAGAAAGCTCCATAACAGCAGATAGCTATAGGCAAGAGAGCAGAAAACCCTCATTCTGTGAAGGAGAAGGAAAGCAGCTGGATTGAGGCAGCTGGAATATGTGTGACTCAAATAAATATTAGATTCCCCCACCATTCCCATGACTAATCTCCTTTGACTTCTTTGGTTCTCATACTCATACTCTGGGAATCAACCAATTACCCTATTAGGCAATACAAATAGCCAGACATGAGCACTGCCCAGCAGTGGGGCCATAGCCTCAGCTCTATCCCAGCAGGTTTACTGTCTCAAGTCTACTCTGACCAGCTTTGCTCTGAGGGGTCCCACCCTTCATGCAGCTGTTGGACAATCCATAGACTTGCTAATGTGGATTTTTCTGAACTAAAATCTCTAACTTGAGTTAGAGAATAGTCAGGACAAAGGCTCCCCCAATGTTCAGTTCTGTGCCTGTGTACAATACACCAGATTGAGACCAGGAGCTGCCTGTATACAATACAGAGAGGGTACAGTTGTTTCAAGCCACAGCAAGGAACAGTCATGTCTGATAAAGCAATTGGATGATTGTGCTATCCCAGACACAGCCAATCCCATCCATACGTGGTTCAAAGCAACCTTTCCAAAAGTGGTATTAGTAAATGTAAAAATACTTCACAGGAATAAATATCAGCTTGCTGAACAGCTGTGAGATATATATAGGACATATATAACCACAATCCCCAGACACTGCTCAATTCATATTGTAATGCCACATCAGTGTCAGACACCAACAACTGTAAATTCTGAACCAGAGTCCAGACCAGCAAGACACTGGATTAAGGTAAAAATAGGCTGATAATAGACTGATAAATTTGGTATTAGTATACTTGTATCAAACTAAAAGTCATTCAAGCTAAAGAACATGAAAGATGGGGCCAGAGCGGTGGCACTAGAGATAAGGTGTCTGCCTTGCAAGTGCTAGCCTAGGACAGACCACTGTTCGATCCCCAGCATCGCATATGCTTTCCCCAAGCCAGGATTAATTCCTGAGAATCAATGGGTGTGGCCCCCCAAAAAACAAAACAAAACAAAAAGAACATGAAAGATGAGGGTGAAAATTGTATCAGTAAAGGCAAAGATAGATCAAGGGTACATTACCTAGTAAAACAAATATACATAATAAAGAGCAGAAAATTATAAATCAATTAGTAATAGACCTCACTCCAATTACTGGACAAATTAATAAATATTCTAGATATATAAAAATGAGTAACTGTGGGGCTGGAGAGATAACATGGAGGTAGGGCCTTGCATGCAGAAGGACAGTGGTTCGAACCCCACATCCCATATGGTCCCCCAAGGCTGCCAGGAGCAATTTCTGAGCGTAGAGCCAGCAGTAACCCTGAATGCTGCCGGGTGTGACCCAAAAACCAAAGGAGTTATTGTAAGAAATGGGACTAAGAAACAAATCATTCTGAATTTCACTTAGAATGTTCACGATTGAGTATCCCTAAAATCATAAATATTTAAGTCGTAGTAAATATATATTTAGAACTTTTAAAAGAATATTAAAGCAATTCTGTTTTTTGGGGGGGCATATCCATTTGATGCTCAAGGGTTTTCCTGGCTAAGTGCTCAGAAATAGCCCCTGGCTTGGGGGGACCATATGGGACGCCGAGGGATCGAACTGCAGTCCTTCCTTGGCTAGCGCTTGCAAGGCAGACACCTTAGCTCTAGCACCACCTCTCCAGCCCCACAATTCTGTTTTATATCAAGAAAAAAAAACAATAACAACCCCACCTCATAGTAAGAACAATATAAAGAACCACAAATGAATCCTGTAAGTAGAAGAAACAAAATAATAAAATCAGAGCAGAAACTAATAACATGAAATTCAAGAAAAGAAGACTAATCTTCGGGCTGGAGGGGTGGTGCAGCGGTATGGTGTTTGTCTTACACGCGGCTGAAAGGCTGACCTAGGACGGACTTTCGTTCTATCCCTTGGCATCCCATATACTCTCCCAAGCCAGGAATAATTTCTGAGTGCAGAGCCAGAAGTAACCCCTGAGCATCACCAGTGTGGCCCAAAAACAAACAAACACAACCAAAAAAGAAGGCTAATATTCAATAAAACCAGAAGCTATTAAAGAACAAGATTGACGTAATTTAGCTAGAATATTAAAGAAAAAGAGGATTGGCCATATGTAAGGCATGCACCTTATCTTAGTCCCTGTACTATCTCTCTGGATTCTGTAAATATCATTTAAAATAAAATAAAGGTATTGAATTATGTGAAATATATTTATATATAAGATGTATACATATAATCATAATATATGAAATATATATAAGATTTATTAGACAATGGGGTTTTGGACCACACTTGGTGGTGGTATTTGGGACTACCATGCAATGTTATAAAATACAGGCTTCTTAGATGTGAAACACATACTGGTTGAGCTTGCTTTCCATGCACATATGAACATTTTTATATCATAATATATTTAGACTGAATTTAGCATAAAATCCTCAAGCCAGCTAGCTGGGTAGGTGCAAAAATTCGAATAATTTCTCTTAACATTTCTTTTTTTAGTCTTTCTATATTATATGTGGACCTCTAATATAAATATCTACAGAATATAAATTTTGTTTTTGTTTTTGTTTTTGTTTTGGGGACACATCTGGTGGTACATCAGGTTCAGCACTCAGAAATAACTTCTGGCACACTTTGGGGACCATATGGGATTCCATTGATGCAAGGTAAAATGCCCGCCCTACTTGTTCTATCACTAGAACCCCTAAAATTTTATTAAGAAACAAAGTCACCCAGGCCGAAGAGATAGCACAGCGGTAAGGCGTTTGCCTTAGGTGCAGAAGGATGGTGGTTTGAAATCTGGCATCCCATATGGTCCCCCAAGCCTGCCAGGAGCGATTTCTGAGCATAGAGCCAGGAGAAAGCCCTAAGCACTGCCAGGTGTGACCCAAATACCAAAAACTAACTAACTAACTAACTAACTAACTAACTAACTAACTAACTAACTAAATAACTAAATAACTAAATAAATAGATAAATAAAAGAAAGAAAGAAAAGAAAGTCATTTTTGTATTTTATAATACAACTGCTGCTTCTCTCTAAAACTATGCAGTATTAATGCTCAAGATGGAATGGAATTATTGCATAATAATTGTTGACTATGAAAAAGGAAACTCTACTGCTGAGGGTTTGGTACAGTCATAATATTCAGAGATCTCCCAAGATAGGTCTTATCTTGTTTCAGGTATGTGTAAGTGGTATGGAGGAAAAAGACTGAAAAGACTAATGTCAGCTCAAGATGAGATGCTTTGGGAGACTTCTTTCATGCATTACATGTGATCTTAGATCTAAAAAATAAAAATGACCCAATCTGTGATTTTTCAAAATGACTATAGTAATCTGGGGGAGTATACAGGTTCAATTTCTGGAATACAGAAAGGGAGAAACTAGACTTTCCTACAAGGAACTAATATGATAGCAGAAAAAGACAAGTGAATTATATATTTAATTAAGGTAAATATATAAGTATCTACAATGTAAACATGTCTCTGGTACTATGGCCATCAATATCTTAGTCATTCTTTCTGAGATCTATCTGCATTAAGTTGAATGTGTGGCTATGCTTCTTCTAAACTGTAGCCTTCCATTGTTCTTCCCACTTCTGAGGTGACTAAGGAAGTATCCTGATAATTGAAGCAACCTGGTGATTAACAAAGCCATTATTTATGGAATAATAATTATTTTGGGAGTTACCAGAATCACCTCAGTTCCTTTGTAAGCATCAAATAAACTTTCTCGGATAACTGCTAAGATTTCAGGGTCAATTAGTTACCATATTAAGTCATAGCCTACCTTATATTTTGTCCTTTAAGCAAACTACATGTAAGACAATTTGAGAAATAGAGGAAAAACATATATAATACTGCTCTATAAATTAAACATGTTCTTACAAAAAAAATACTATTTAATTGTGTATAAAAATAAAGGTAGACTTTAACAGTTATGATTATTAAGGGATGATGGAATCAAATTGTGATCAAGAAGGGTATTATGGAAAATATATCAATTGTCAACATTCCATGATAATAAAAATGTCTTTGATAGAAGAAAAGCAACTTTGCATGACTAAAATGTCCAGTAATCTCTAGCAAAGCCAAAGCTGTGAATGCAAAGATAAATTGGAGGTTATTAAATGATTTGGGTAGGGGCCTTATAAGCAATACTTAGAGGTATCCAGAGACCTCTCTGAAAGAGTCTGTGATGCTGCTCTTTCTAGCCAGGTGGTGCTTAGGTTCAACAGAGCAGCACTGAGGGAAGGTATAGGGGTCAGAAAAAGAACCTGTTAGGCATTGAGCCTCACTCAGGCTTCTTACATCCCAAACATATGTCCAATCTTTGAATTATGTTCTGGGTAATTATCTGGCATTTGATAAGCTTAAAATCTTTTAATATCATTCTGTACAATAAGATATTAAGAGTTTTTGATAAGAAGATATTTTCTTAAGTCACTGAAAGACATGAGCTAATTATAGGAAGTATGATATAATCTCTTCCTAGTAGTGTTTGTAAACAATAATTAGATCTGGTACTTTGCTGTACAGTGATTATTTTAGATAGCTACAAGTATAAATTCCAAGAGAAAAAAAATACTTTTAAAGATGTCAGGTCAACACTGTAGTGGAAGTGACACTTTCTGAGGTTTTAGTTTTTAGCACAGTAGATATGTCTTACAGTGGGAGGTGGGAAGGAAAAAAAAAGGAAAAGTGCAAGTGAATTGGGATCTATGACTACTGGTACATGCAACTCATTTCAAGGAAGACAACCCAGACAACAATGTGACTACCTAGATAAATTATTAATCAGGCGAGAAAAATAGGTGCTTAACTTACTGAACTTAAAAACAAATTACTGTAGTAGAATGCCTGTCTCGAATACAGGCAGGGGATGGGAAGGGGAGAGGGAGTAATGTTGCACTGGTGAATGGGGGTGTTCTGGTTATGACTGTAACCCAAATATGATCATGTTACTTAAATAAAAAATATATTAAAAAAAAGAAAAATAGGTGCTTAACTAAAATAACAGTAGTCACAGACTTATCTTAAATATTGACAGAATCTGTTAGGAGAACATGGATCTACAGGTGACCCTGTTGGGCAACTTGTGAATGACACATATTGTTGTTTGTACTGGGTAAGATAGGCAAAGCACTTATTTGAAAAAAATATCGAAGATAAGTTGCCCTGTTTCAACCTATATCTCTGTCATATCTAGTGGAGTCCCTGAAGTTGAGTAAGATAGTGTCTTGCTTCTAATCAAAATGCTATGTTTGTATTGAATTCACTTCCAAGACATGAAAGATCTTAATAAAAGTGAATCTTTGGGAAAACAGCAATGTGACTTTTGAAGATAAGCCAAGAGAAGTAAAAATTAAGGGTTTTAAAGACAATTCTTATGTGTGTAACCTCATTATTATAGAACAGTACGTTATTCATAAGTATATGCACATGTTATGAATAATATAAACATTATTAAAAACTAAAATGTATGACCATTTTGTCATCGTTGTAATCTTTCTCATCTACAATAAAAGTACAATTATTATCTTAAGCAAGGTTGGCACAAAGTGTTTGATATTTAGAAAAAACCTATTTATGGAAAGATGAATATTTCTGCTGTTTCCTGGAAGTCAGAGTATTATTAGAGTATAACATTGTATATCATAGAAATTTGAAAATAATGAAAAAGAAACATATCGTTTAGCTTTGAATATAATTAGAAAAGAATAAGAGGTGGAGATGATCTCATATTGACATACCCCATGGTAAAATTTACATACTTACATAGGAAAACTTTTATCAGGTATTCTAAAGTATAGGCAGATTCTAATAATTCTTGAAGTTGTGTGTGTGTGTGTGTGTGTGTGTGTGTGTGTGTGTGTTGGGAGGTGGCAGCAGTAAAAAAGGATTTGTGGGGATGTAGAAATACTTGCAAAGGCCTTCTCACAGGTGCCTTTTGGGAAAACCAGGAAGTTTTCCAGCTGTTCACATTATTTCCAGATAAGATTTTTCCATTTGAAACCTATAGACTGTGATTCATATTACACGGGAAAGCAGCTTCTACAAAGTACATCAAAAAAGGTTAGTTATTTTTTTCCTCAACATGGATGCTTTATCTTTTGTAGATATTAGTTTGTTACCACTATAGTATGACTGCTCAAAGCATTTTCCTCAACTAAGTATCAGAAGTTGGTGTCTTTTATTGTTATTTCACTGAAAAGTCAAGGAGGGTTTAAGTAAATGTTTTCCTAATAAATTGTATGAAGGATCTGTAACTACTCAGTGGAAAAATCTAAAATAAGCAATTAGCAAAGGCACTGTTTGTTCAGAATGACATTTTCCTGGAAGTCACTTGCTACTATCAGCATGAAGGTTTTCCTACTACTTGTACCTCTTGCTCTTGACTTGGAAATCAGTTAACACCATCTAGCTGCTGATTTCACTTTGCACAACTTTCTTTGTTAACATCTGAAGATATTATATAAGGCTTTCCATTGGCATAGAAATTTAATTAAGTACAGTCAGTTTGCCTTTGCTTTGACTTTGATTATTTGAATTTTAACTGCCTTTAGGGAGAAAAATACGGAAGTATATTACTCATCATTTCACATCTGCTGCAGTTTAAAAGACTCAGTTGCCAAGAATTTTATGAAGCATCACTTAGTAATGATTCAGGAAATGATTAGTCAATACATCTAATGCTCAAAGTGAAGGGCACCCTCTTCTGTCCATCATACTCTGATATTTTCTCCAAAATGTGTGGTTTCTTCTTAAATAAATGCTGGTTAACCTTCACAACAACACATGAGATCCTTCAACACTCTATCAAAGTAGTAGAAATAGAATGTTCTGCAAAATAGAGCCTGGTGCTATTAATTAAACAAATGCAAAAGAACTTGGATGCATTCACATCCTCGATCAATTAACTAGGATTTTCAAAGCCAATTCATTTCTTTGTGCCAGTTTTTCTTTTGCAAAATGCAAGATGCACATTCACAAAGGTTATATTTTGTTCTTATTTAAATTTGAAGTGCAAATGAAGCTGCTAATGTTTTCATTTGTTCTTGATAATTTTAAGATATTTCAAATAACAAAATCCATAATATCTATAAATATATAAAATAACACATAAGGTCACACAGCTGATGACAATCTTATACACTTAGGTATTTGGAGGACAATCTAACTTGGATTGATATTTCCAGAAAGTTATTTCTATTTATCTGACTCCTTTAATAGACTTCTAAATACATTTTACTCTCTAAAATTTGTAGTACCTTATTATCATTTATTTCTTATTTAACATAACATTAAATATGCTTTAACTACTACATTATAGAACTACATTCACTAATTTAAATACCTTCTTTAACATGTTCTATAGTACTTTCTATGCTGTCACATTTGAAAGTCAAACTTGTGACCTTTCTCTTAAATCTATTTCAAGTGTGATCCTTTTAACAAGACCACAGATGGTATTTTAATTTTAATTTGGGAGGCATATTATTTTTGGTTTGCTCATTGCAACTGGGTAGATCAATGTTTCTAGACTCAGTGAGCAGAATTCATAAAATAATACTAGAGGAAATAGAATTCATTATTTATGTATTATAGGCATAAATATATGCATATATTATATATTTACATTATATACATATATGTACATACACATATTATCATGTTATATACAATAATTATATATGTTATTATATAAAGAGATAAAATCTTTCATATAATTTTACATTTTAGAGAACATTATTTTAAAGGTAGGGGTCACATCTGATAGTATTTAGGAACTATGAAGGACACATACTGTTGCACTTGGAGAATTAAGCAATACCTGGGATTGAGTACAGGACCTTATACATGCAAACATTTGCTCTTGATCATAAAATGCTTTTTGTCAAAACACAGGTTCTTTAAATATAACTTTATTTTAATTCCATTGGCATTTATTTCAAATTAAAAATTCTAGGTCTCAAACATGTGGTTCATAAAAATAGAATATTCCATAATTTCTCATCTTCTTTATTCCATATTACATGAGAAATTGTCTCAGGAAAACAGTTCCATCACCACAAAATATTATTTATAAAAGTAGCAATTATTTATTTATTCATCCTCTCTATTATCTTTATCCTTCTGAAAAAATATCTTATGTTTACAATGTCATGGAATCTAATGTTACATTTTATAATCTCTTTTGAACACTGCCATAATTCCACAAATAGTTATATTTTTAATGACCACCAACCAGTACTTGGAGAAAAGTACATCCAAGTTTAAGTTTTTTATTTGTTTAATGCTGCTCTTCTACTTGTCTTTATGCACATGAAATTATATAGGAAGAAAGAAGGGTGAGATATGCTTGTTTTCTATTTCAAATAGAACAGATCCCAAATTAATAAACTTTTCTCAGTTTTTACAAATACATATTGTTCTCAATACATATTTTCTCAAATACATGTTTTCTGTGGGAAAAATGTTGTTATAAGTATGTCTGTCTGTATTGGGTTGGAGCAACAGTACAATGGGTTGGGTGCTTGTCTTGTACGTGGCCTCCTAGTTTTAGTCCCTGGCACCTCATCTGATTCCTCAAGCTCACCAGGAGGGTTCCATAAATGCAGGACCAGGAGAAAGCCCTAGATGCTGCTGGGTGTTGACTCCAAATAGAATATGTGTGTATATTCATTAAAAATATATGTTTGTATATAAGATTAATCATAATCTATTTCTTGTTTCTCTTTTATCTTTTTATAAAGAACAATACATTTTGAAATTTCTTTGAACATTATTAAAAAGAGTATAAGCAATTTATAGTGTTCACATAAAATTACTGATTAATATTAATCAACTGCTATAAAATGCACATAAATATTTTTGAGACCTTAGGTTTATGTAGATAGATACAGTCATATCTCTGTTAGAATATTATCTGTTATTGGAACTAACTTGTGTGTGTTCAGATGCAACTGAAAAGATTATTGTTAACCAATAGGATACAAGACATTAAATTTTATCTCCATGAGATAAAAAATTTCAATCCTAAGCATTGACTTTTAAAACTCTTCATACCTGTAAAAATATTTAGTAAAGTCTGACTGAAAAAATAACTGTTTCTTTTCACATTTAACTTTTCTTACTTAGTTCTAACTTGTTTTAACAAGTTAGCTATATCTATATATAGAAAATAGATATTGATAGAATTTTTAATAGATATTTTAAAATTGAAATGGACTTCCATTGCTCAATGTATAACTATGAAGATAATTGAATTGAATTAGATGCTTTTGGACTGTTGAAAGATTAACTGAGACATAAACAATACAATATTTTTGGATTGTTTTACTGACATAATATTTGATTATAATGTTTTACACTTTTCATTTATATGTGCATTGAGAATAAACATGTGAATATTTTGTCCCTTTTCATCTGGTAACAACTAATTGTTCTTATAGTCCAAATGTTTATTTTTGATTTATTTAGTTCATCTGTTTGTTTTTCTCTATATGCTGTGTATAAGTAGAATCATACAGTGTTTGTCTTTCTCCATCTGGCTTTTTTTCACTAAGTAGTTAACATTCTCTAACTCACATCCATATTGTTTCTAGTGGTAAGTGTCTCCATTTTTCTTGATATCTCAATTGGTATTATCATACACCTATCCTATACACATATGATATAAATATTATTTTTTCTTTATCCATTCAACAGTTGGTGATTACTCAAGTTGTTTCCAGATCTTGACTATTGTAAATAATGCTTCAGTAAAAGTGTAACTGCAGACATCATTTCTAAGGTTTCTTAATTTCTTGGATAAATATTCAGAATAGAATAACTGGATCATATGTTTTTTTAATTATTGTTGAAATTTTATACTGTTTATCATAAGCACTGCACTCATTTCTATTCCCACAATAGTGAGAACATGCCCCCTTTTGTCCACATTCTCCCAACATGCGTTTCTTTTCTTTTGAAGAGACATAGATAAGAGAAGAGATTTTTATAGTTGTTTTGAATTAAATTTCCCTTATAATAAGAGATGGTGAGCATTTTTTAAAATGTGTGCATTGGTACTTTTTATGCCTTATCCAGAAATTGGCTATTAACATCTCTGTCACACTTTTAATTGAGTTATTTTTTTTTTATTTTTGACGTCTGTGAGTTCTTTTTATGATTTGAATTTTAGCTCCTTGTCAAACGTATGATATGTAAATATATTTCTCCAATTTACTTGTATGTCTTTTTGTTTGATGTTAATTTTGTTGCTGTGCAGAGCCTTTTAATTCATATTTATTTAATTTCCCTTTTGTTTCCACATTCGCTGGATTTCAGTCTCTAACTTTACCTCAGTGAGCATTTAGCCTATATTTTCTTCAGTGTACTTAATAGCTTCAGTTGTAATATCCAAGTTTGCAATTTATTTTGAAATAACTTTTGTGGATGGTGTTCGGTAATGCTCTAGTTTCATTTTTTGCCTGTGAATGTATAAGTGGTTGGCTTTTTTTTTTTTCTCACACCCTGCAGTGCTCAGGACTTATGCCTGGCTCTGCATGCAGACATCACTTCTGGTGATATATAGGACATTGCAGATTTAGCCCCAGATCAGCTGCATTTAAGACAAGTGCCTACTCACTGTACTATTGCTTTACCCCTGTCCATTTTTCTTAATGTCAATAATATAAGTGGTTTTCCTTGTTCTTCCATCATAATGTATTGCTTATACATGTATTATTTTATTTTTGTATTCTTACTTCTCCATTTTTTGTGTCAGTTTTCATTCCAGTAAAATGTATTATAGTCATAATTTATTCTATATGTTTGTATGCATACATGTATGTTCAGGTAATAGAGCCATTTTAATACTGTTCTTTCTTTCAATTTATAAGTAGAAAATGTTTTCTCAACTCTTAGAGTCTTAAATTTTTCAATGTTATTTTTTGTGTACTAGTCTTTTATTTCATTACTTAAATTTGTAGTACTAAAATGTTTATTTTTATTCAATTATAAATAGTATTGTTTTCTTGATTTCTCTTTCTGAGATTTCATTATTTGGCACCTAAGAGTACAACGAATGTTTGCGTGTTGGCTTTCTAGACTGACACATTTATTATTTTGAAGAGATTTTACTGGAACCATTTAGTCTTTGGATGTAAATTATGAAGTCATCAGAAAAATAGAACAGCTTTACTTTTTACTTTTCTACTTAAATTTCTTTTATGTAATTTTCTCATCAAATTGTTCTAACACTTGCAATATTATGTTAATAACAGGGTTGAAATTGGACATCCTTTTCTTGTTCCTAATATTGAGGAAAAACTTTCTGCTTCTCATCATAGTCTATTGGAGTTGGCTGTGAATTAATTATATATTAATATCACCATTACTGAGTTGAAGTAAATTTAATACCCATTTTACTGCCAATATTTTTTATCATAAAAGAATGCTAAATATTTTCAAACTTTATTTTCTTTGTATATTGAAGTAGTCATATAGTTTTGTTCTTTCCTTTGCTAATTTATCATTTTATTGATTGTGTATGTTGAATTATCCTGCCATCCTTGGCATAAACACCATTTCTTTTTTTTTTTTTTTTGGTTTTTGGGCCACACCCGTTGACGCTCTGGGGTTACTCCTGGCTATGCACTCAGAAGTTGCTCCTGGCTTGGGGACCATATGGGACACCGGGGGATCGAACCGAGGTCCGTCCAAGGCTAGCGCAGGCAAGGCAGGCACCTTACCTCTTGCGCCACCGCCCGGCCCATAAACACCATTTCTAATCATAGTTTTTGATTATTTAAATGTGTTTCATTTTCTTTTTGCTTTTAGGCCATACCCAGAAGTTCTCAGGGCTTATTCCTAGCTCTGCACACAAGGGTGATTTTTGACAGTGCTCTGGGGATTATATTGGATGCCTGGGATTGAACCAGGTCAGCTGTATGCAATGCCAATGCTTTACCCCCTATCTATCATTTCTCTGACCATTATTTTAATGTTTTGATAAATAAATTTGCAAGTGTTTTGGAAAATATTTTTTATTTTTATTCACTAGAGATAATAGTCTGATTTTTAAAAATTATATACTCCTTTTGGATTTTGGAATTGGGCAACGTTTATTTCACAGAGTGTTTGGAGAATTTCCCCCCATTTTCCTAATTTTTATTTTTATGGGAGAGTTTGAAAGTGTATATATATATATATATATATATATTTTTTTTTTTTTTATTATTTTTTTTTTTTTTTGGTAATGTTTCGAGAATTTAGTGAAAACATTCAGTCCTGGCTTTGGTTGTTTGGAAGGCTTTTGATTACTGTTTCACTTTGTTACTCATCTCAAGAGTGTGCTCACATTTTTTATTTGGTCCTGATTCAGTCTTGAACTATAGTATTTATAAGAACATTTGTTGTCATGTGATTCTTCATAGTACTATCTTACGATTCTTTGGACTTTTGCAATATCTGTTGTCACTTATCATTAGCTTATTCTTCTACTCCTTCTTTGTCTTCTCTTTCTATTCCTTGTTTTCTCCTTCTTTCTTCCTCTTAATTTCTGTCTCATGCTGTGTTTCTGGTTAAATATTTGTATGTTTTGCTACTCTATCAAACCACAAGTTGTTGATTTTGTTGCTCTTTTGGATTTTAATATTTATTTTTATCTTGGTGATTTCTGCTTTGAAATTCTGACTTTTGATTTCATTGTTCTTATTTCTACAGTTTAAATGAGTACTTGTACTTTATAATTTTTTTCTCAAGCAGGCCCATATTACCATATAAACTTCCTTTTTAGTGATACATTTGCTACATCCCATATGTTCTGGTAAATTATGTCTTCATTTTCCCTCAGGTATTTTTTTCTTAAATTTTAACTTCCTCATTGACTCAATAGTTGTTTAGGAGTATGCTGTTTATTCTTTATAATTTGAATTTTTCTTCTCTTCTTCTGCTAGGCTGGAAACTTCATAACACTGTGATCTTAAAAGATACTTGAAATAATGGCAACATTTGTACATTTATTGAGTCTTACTTATTGTGCCAGCATATAGTCTATCCTTGAGAATGTCCCATGAGCACTTGAAAAGAATGATTATCCTGGTAAGACTATAACTATTTATTAAATTCTTATAATCCAATTTGATTTTAATGACTTTGTTTCTTTTATTTTCTTCTATCTGGATGATTTTTTTCTGCTCTAGGTGGGTTATTAAAGTTTCCTACTTCTTTATGTGGTTGTCAATGTGTTTATTTAGACATTCTTATATTTACTTTGTGATTTCATGGCTTCTATGGTGGTTGCATGTATTTTAATAATGTCTTCAGTTTTACTGATCTGTTTGACATTACATAATGCTAATATTACTCTCTTGATATCATTTTAATCAAGTGTTTTTCTTTCTTTTTTTTTTTTTAAAGATTAGTTTCCTTTGAAGATTGAACACCAGGTTTAAAATCCTAGAATCCTGGTTTATCATTTATTACACTTCAGTATAACAACCTCGAAACAGTGAGACTTAGTGGCCTATCTGTGTATGTCTGAAATTACTGGAGAATAAGACAAAATAAATCCCATTACAGTGCCTGGCATATGTTTCATTCTTTTTCTTCTTTTTTTTTATTTAAACAACTTTATTACATACATGATTGTGTTTGGTTTGTCATGTAAAGAACACCACCCCTCACCAGTGCAATGTTCCCATCACCAATGTCCCAAATCTCCCTCCTCCCCACCCACCCCCAGCCTGTACTCTAGACAGGCTTTTTATTTCCCTCATAAATTCTCATTATTAGAATAGTTCAAAACGTAGTTATTTCTCTAACTAAACTCATCCCTGTTTGTGGTGAGCTTCATGAAGTGAGCTGTAACTTCCAGCTCTTTTCTCTGTGTCTGAAAGCTATTATTGCAAGAATGCCTTTCAATTTTCTTAAAACCCATAGATGAGTGAGACCATTCTGCATCTTTCTCTCTCTCTCTCTTTGACTTATTTCACTCAGCATAATAGATTCCATGTACATCCATGTATAAGAAAATTTTATGACTTCATCTCTCCTGATAGCTGCATAATATTTCATTGTGTATACGCACCACAGTTTCTTTGGCCATTTATCTGTTGAAGGGTATCTTGGCTGTTTCCAGAGTCTTGCTATGGTAAATAGTGCTGCAATGAATATAAGTGTAAGGAAGGGATTTTTGTATTGTATTTTTGTGTTTCTAGGGTATATTCCTACGAGTGGTATAGCTGGGTCGTATGGGAGCTCAATTTCCATTTTTTGGAGGAATCTCCATATTCCTTTTTATAAAGGTTGAACTAGATGGCATTCCCACCAGCAGTGGATAAGAGTTCCTTTCTCTCCACATCCCCACCAACACTGTTTGTTCTCATACTTTGTAATGTGTGCCAATCTCTGGTGTGTGAGGTGGTACCTCATAGTTGTTTTGATTGCATCTCCCTGATAATGAGTGATGTGGAGCATTTTTTCATGTATCTTTTGGCCATTTGTATTTCTTCTTTGTCAAAGTGTCTGCCCATTTCTTCTCCCTATTTTTTGATGGGATTAGATTATTTTTCTTGTAAAGTTCTGTCAGTGCCTTGTATATTTTGGAGATTAGCCCCTTATCTGATGGGTATTGGGAAAATAGTTTCTCCCACTCAGTAGGGGGCTCTTGTATCCTGGGTGCTATTTCTTTTGAGGTGCAGAAGCTTCTCAGCTTAATATATACCCATCTGTTAATCTCTGCTTTCACTTGCTTGGAGAGTGCAGTTTCCTCCTTGAAGGTGCCTTAAGTTTTAATGTATGGAGTGTTTTACCTATATGTTGTTCTATATATCTTATGGTTTCGGGTCTGATATCGAGGTCTTTAATCCATTTGGATTTAACCTTCATGCATGATGTTAGCTGGGGGTCTAAGTTCAATTTTTTGCAAGTGGCTAGCCAGTTGTGCCAGCACCACTTGTTTAAGAGGCTTTCTTTGCTTCATTTAAGATTTCTTGCTCCTTTATCAAAAATTAGGTGATTGTATGTCTGGGGAACATTCTCTGAGTATTCAAGCCTATTCCACTGATCTGAGGGCCTGTCTTTATTCCAATACCATGCTGTTTTGATAACTATTGCTTTGTAGTACAGTATAAAGTGGGGTAAAGTAATTCCTCCCATATTCTTTTGCCCAATGATTGGTTTAGCTATTCTAGGGTGTTTATTGTTCAAAATGAATTTCAAAAGTGCCTGATCCACTTCTTTGAAGAATGTCATGATTATCTTTAGAGGGATCTCATTAAATTTGTGCAATGCTTTGGAGAGTATTGCCATTTTAATGATGTTAAACCTTCCAATCCATGAACAGGGTATGTGCTTCCATTTCTGCATGTCCTCTCTTATTACTTGGACCAGAGTTTTATTGTTTTCTTTGTATAGGTCCTTCACATTTTTAGTCAAGTTGATTCCAAGATATTTGAGTTTGTGTGGCACTATTGTGAATGGGGTTGTTTTTTTAATGTCCATTTCTTCCTTCTTACTATTGGTTTATTGAAAGGCCATTGATATTTGTGTGTTAATTTTGTAGCCTGCCACCTTGCTGTATGAGTCTATTGTTTCTAGAAGCTTTTTGATAGAGTCTTTAGGGTTTTCTAAGTAGAGTATCATGTCATCTGCAAACAGTGAGAGCTTGACTTCTTCCTTTCCTATCTGGATTCCCTTGATATCCTTTTCTTGCCTAATCGCTATAGCAAGTACTTCCAGTGCTATGTTGAATAGGAGTGGTGAGAGAGGACAGCCTTGTCTTGTGCCAGAATTTAGAGGGAAGGCTTTTAGTTTTTCTCCATTGAGGATAATATTTGCCATTGGCTTGTGGTATATGACCTTAACTATATTGAGAAAGGTTCCTTCCATTCCTATCTTGCTGAGAGTTTTGATCAAGAATGGACCTTATCAAATGCTTTCTCTGCATCTATTGATATGATCATGTGGTTTTTATTTTTCTTGTTATTGATGTTGTGCATTATGTTGATAGATTTACAGATGTTAAACCAGCCTTGCATTCCTGGGCTGAAACCTACTTGATCATAGTGGATGATCTTCTTAATGAGACATTGAATCCTGTTTGTTAGGATTTTGTTGAGGATCTTTGCATTTGTATTCATCAGTGATATTGGTCTGTAATTTTTTTTGGTAGCATCTCTGTCTGGTTTAGGTATCAAGGTGATGTGGGCTTCATAAAAGCTATTTGGAAGTGTTTCTGTTTTTCGATTTCATGAAAGAGTCTTGCCAGGATTGATAGTAGCTCCTCTTGAAAGGTTTGAAAGAATTCATTAGTAAATCCATCTGGGCCTGGGCTTTTGTTTTTGGGCAGACATTTGATTACATTGATTAATTTCCTCAATAGTGATGGGTGTGTTTAGATATGCTACATCCTCTTCATTCAACCGGGAAGATTATAAGAGTCCAAAAATTCATCCATTTCTTCCAGGTTTTCATTTTTAGTGGCATAGAGTTTCTCAAAGTAGTTTCTGATTACCCTTTGAATCTATAACATATCAGTAGTGATCTCTCCTTTTTCATTCCTAATACGAGTTATCAAGTTTCTATCTCTTTCTTTGTTAGTTTTACCAGTGGTCTATCAATCTTGTTTATTTTTTCAAAGAACCAACTTCTGCTGTCATTGATCTTTTGGATTGTTTTTCGGGTTTCTACTTTATTGATTTCTGCTCTCAACTTTGTTATTTCCTTCTGTCTCCCTATTTTTGGGTCCTTTTGTTGAGTACTTTCTAATTCTATGAGCTGCGTCATTAAGTTATTCAAGCATACCCCTTTTTTTTTCCTGATGTGTGCTTGCAAAGCTATAAATTTTCCTCTCAGTACCACTTTTGCTGTGTCTCATAGGTTCTGATATTTTGTGTCTTTATTGTCATTTGTTTTCAGGAAGGTTTTGATTTCCTCCTTGATTTCATCTCAGACCCACTGGTTATTCAGTATTAGGCTGTTTATCTTCCAGGTATTCAAGTTTTTCTTCTGTGTCCCTTTGTAGTTCACATATAATTTCAGGGCCTGTGGTCAGCGAAGGTAGCCTGCAAAATTTCTATCCTCTTGATATTATGGAGGTATGTTTTATGTGCTAGCATGTAGTCTATCCTGGAGAATGTCCCATGTACATTAGAGAAGAATGTGTATCCAGGCTTCTGGGGGTAGACTCTCCTGTATATATCTACTAGGCCTCTTTCTTCCATTTCTCTGTTCAGGTCTAGTATTTTCTTGTTGGGTTTCAGTCTGGTTAACCTGTCAAGTGTTGACAATGCTGTGTTGAGGTCTCCCACAATTATTTTGTTGTTATTGATATTATTTTTCAGATTTGTCAACAATTGTATTAAACATTTTGCTGGCCCCTCATTCGGTGTGTATATGTTTAGGAGAGTGATTTCTTCCTGCTGTATGTATCCCTTGATTAATACGAAATGTCTATCTTTGTCCCTTACAACTTTCCTAAGTATAAAGTTTGCATCAACTGATATTAGTATGGCCACTCCAGCTTTTTTATGGGTGTTGTTTGTTTGGATGATTTTTCTCCAGCCTTTTATTTTGAGTCTATGTTTGTTCTGACTATTCAGGTGCGTTTCTTGTAGGCAGCATAAGGTTGGATTGAGTTTCTTGATCCTTTAGCCACTCTGTGTCTCTTAACTGTTGCATTTAGTCCATTGACATTGAGAGAAAGAATTGTCCTGGGAGTTAGTGCCATCTTTTTTTTTTTGTTTGTTTTTGTTTTTGGGCCACACCCATTTGACGCTCAGGGGTTACTCCTGGCTATGTGCTCAGAAATCGCCCCTGGCTTGGGGGACCATATGGGACGCCGGGGGATCGAACCGCAGTCCGTTCCTTGGCTAGTGCTTGTAAGGCAGACACCTTACCTCTAGCGCCACCTTCCCGGCCCCAAAGTGCCATCTTTATATGGAAGCTTGTTGTGTCTGTTGGTCAGTCTTTTCTTAAAGTAGGCTTTTCTTTTTCTTTTTTTTTCTTTTTTTTTTTTTTGTTTTGGTTTTTGGGCCACACCCGGTGGTGCTCAGGGGTACCTTCTGGCTGTCTGCTGAGAAATAGCTCCTGGCAGACACGGGGGACCATATGGGACACCGGGATTCGAACCAACCACCTTTGGTCCTGGATTGGCTGCTTGCAAGGCAAACACTGCTGTGGTATCTCTCCAGGCCTCAGTTTTTTCTTTTAAGAATGGTTTTGAGTCTGTAAATTTTCTGAGCTGTTGTTTTTCTGTGAAACCATGTATTGTTCCTTCAAACCTGAAAGTTATTTTTGCTAGGTGCAGTATTCTATGTGAAGCATTTATTTCATTGAGTTTTGTCACTATGTCCCACCACTGCCTTCTGTTGTCCCACCACTGCTTTCTGTTGAGCTTATCATAGACTTCTATTTTTATCTGTTCCCATTCTTTGAGTAATTTTTCCATTTTTTTATCATTTGCTTTAAGTCTTTTTTTTTCCAATTTCTTCTGTTGTATGGAATTGTTATGCATCTCATCTTCCAGTATTCTAATTCTATCCTCAGCTGCTGTTAACCCATGGAAAAGCTCAACCATGTTTTTCTTCAATTCATCTACTGAGTTTTTCAGACCTGTTATTTGACCTGAAATTTCAGTTTGGAGTTTTCTGATTTCTATCTTCATATTCTCTTGATTCTTATTAGTGTTCTCTTCTATACTTTCTTTGAGTTCTTTGAATATCTTCCATATTGCGACTCTAAACTTCTTATCTGAGAGACTGACTAGTTGGTTGGTCATGTTCAAGCCATCAGAGTTGCCATTGTCATTCTCTATGTCTGGTGCTGGCCTGCATTGTTTCCCCATTGTCACACTTGTATTGTGGGGTTTTCTATGTGTTGTGGTTGTATTCATTGGCTAAATGATATGCATGCAGCCGGGTTCCTCTGGCTCCTCCCTTTCTGGGCGTGTAAACTCACCTCCAGGAAAGGTTCCAGGGAAGGCTAGCTGTCTGCAGATGAGCCACACACAGGATGAAATCAGGCCGAAAATGCAGCACAGCACAGAAGACAGGCAAATAGGGGTGCTGGCATCTTAGTTCCAGCAGAGTTCAGCGGCTTCCCCTTTCTGGGCTTTTCTAATCAAGTGTTTTACATCTAATATAAATGTACTGATTTTTGTCTTTTTAAAATTTCTAACTTTTTGTAGAACCAGCTTTATTTTCTCTACTTTTAATCTATCTTTATATCTTATAAATAGCATATTAATATTTTTTGTGTTAACCCATTTGTATACTTTGCACACTTAGTGATTTCAATTAATTGACATTATGTATAACTATTATTAATATGAGAACTATGGGAACATGTTTCTGACATAGTGATTCAGTGTTCTAGTTTTGTTTTTATTTCCATGTCAAGTTTTTCATGAACTTTCTATTTTTTTACTTTGGATAAAGCTAGTCTATATTCAGTTTTTAATTAGGCTCATACACATTGGTTCTTAGAATCATGCCTTACTGGAGATTGAACCCTAGTTCACACCTGTATTCCACTGCTTATGTAATAGCAATGGCTGTCTTTGGATTTAAATCTGCAGGTATTGTCTTAGGTTTGTGGATTTATATATTCAGTACTTTTCCAGATCTGGGTTTTTTTTGCAATTTTTAAAATAGCTTATTTAAAATAAAGTGGAAATAGTTTCTTACTCTTCCATATAATGTTATCCTCATATTGTCATTATTGGATTGGGTAGTACTCATAGAGTTTGAGATTTTTAGAATTTTAGTTATCCTTATTCTTTAATCTAAATAATTTATATGTATGCTTATTTATTTATTCTTCAAATCCTTTGATTTGATCTATTTGGTTTATCCCGTGTTTGTATATTTTTAAAATATTTTTCAAATAGGTTACTAAACTTCTTGCATCTCAAATCTGTTAATTTCTTATATAAAATGTGAATGTCTTATATCTGTTTAATTTTATTTCTGAATTTATTAATTTCTAAATTTATTAACTTTTTTCACAGTTTTTTGTACCATGTGGAAATAAAAATAATCACAAAAATCAAAATTTATTTCTAAGCATAAGTTTGACTTCCATTAATGCAAAGAACATACGTTATTAAGGTTTATTTAAAAGCTAAGTTATACATTCAGTTATTTAATAAATCTGAGTTTTATATCCTATAGATCATGTAAAATTAGGCATGCTATTTGAAAAATGAATATGTGAATATTATAAGATGAAAACTCACAGAATTTGAATGAAGGCAAATGGCATACTGTATACAAAAATCAGAGTATGTGTGGAACATAAGTAGTTAAAGAATGTTTCTTCAAGACATTTGGACTATTCAGTGCAGTTTGTTGTCCAGACCACTGTAATGCACTATTAGATATTAGGTTAGGATGTTTGTCCATCTCTTACAGTAGACCTGGTTTTCTAAGACAGAAATTATCTGATACTTAATCGACAAAGCATCTTGGAGTTAATCAGATAAAAAATATTAGGACATAAGTATTTATCTAAGAAAGCCTTTCTTGAAACTCAAAATAAACAGAACTTGGAGTTTTTCAGGGAAACATTAATAGAAAATTTATAATATTAGCAAAACATATCAAGGGGCTGAGTGATAGTAAAGAGTTTACTTTGGATGCATCTGGCCTGGGTTCAATTCCTGGCACCACATATAGTCCTCTGAGTCCACCAGGAGTGATCCTTGAGTGTAGAGCCAGGAGAAAGTACTAAGCTCTGTTTAGGTGTGGCCCCCAAACATAAAACAAACCAGATATTTCATAGCTAGGTTTGCTCATCTGCAATAAACATTTTCTGAGTAAATTTAATGAATCTGTTTTCTGAATTTTAATTATTTTCTTCCATTTGATGGAATCACATCAATGTAGTATAGTAATTGTACTCATTTTTAAAAAATATTTGGGCCATACTTTGAGCTTTCAGGTGTTACTTTTGGCTCTGCCCTTAGAAATTATGCCTAGTAGGCTCAGGGACCTTATGGGATGTGGGGATTGGACCCAAGTTGCCAGGTACAAGGCAAAACCCCTACCTGTTGTGCTTTAGCTCTGGCTCCTAATTGTGGCAATTTTTTCATATAAAGGAAAAACATTATATTGCTATTATTTTCCTTATAAATCCACAGCAAATCAATCCACATCTTTGTTTTTCAACAAATATCTCTTTTTGGCAAACATATATTAATTCCATTCTATTTTCTTTCCAATGAATAATAGCTTCCAAAAAAGCATTAATTTAATTTTTTCCAATTCAACATAAATTTCTTTTTTGGGGGGAGACTTAGGAGTCATTTCGATTGATTCTCAGTCATCTAGTATAGTGTTCAGCATTAGTACCCTTTGGTGCCAGGGGTCACCAGGTCCATCACATTGGTTTTCATGGATCTTCAGGACCATACCCAGTTAGGTGAACATATTTGAAAATGACTTGCATACACTCTAACCCCTTTAATATCTCTCCAGTTCGCAAAGTTCTACATTTTGTTTGTGTGGGGTTTTTTTTGTAAGTAAAGCATCTTCAGGTTTACTCTTGGATTTGTGCTTAGGGATCATTCCTGGACACTGGAGGAGAAAGTAAAAGGATACAAGTTGCTTCAGAGGGGAAAGAGTAGACAGTAGTCCATAAAGGAAAAGAAAGTTATTATACATGTTGCATTAAGATGCAAGCAAACTTCTAAATGGTAAATATGCACTGTCTGCATATGTAAAGTTGATTTTATGACTTTCCTCCAAATTTCCCCCATTTTGAATTTCCTATTCAATCATCAGTCTCTTTCTAGGACAGTGTCAGAGATATGAAAGTTACATTTATTTTTGTAAAATGAAAAATGAAAACTTTACATTTTTCTCTTTTATTATTGCAGTTCTTATCCTTTAAACTTTCTGAAAGAGTCCTCACTTCTCTGAATGGTGTTCAGTTTCTGAATCTCCATTACTTCAGGGCTGGAAACAAGTCAACTTCTCCATTACTTCCTAAGAAATTTATTAACACAGGGCCCTATATGCCTATCTGTTTTATGTTCTCCCATAGAAAGTTTGGCCTCTTACTTCTTTGAGAGTTACCTGCAGAAAATCCATCTTTGGGATCTATTTTTTTTCTTTTTTGGAAAAAGGGTGGAGGCCTACTGTATAAGGGTGTGAATTCCAGGGAATGGCTTCTTTGCTTTTGAAGTTGTCAAAATCTAAAAGAGTGACAAGACAAAAGGAAGAAAAAAGAACTAGAACTTAGCTCTCAGGTACAGTTAGAGTCTCTGAGGTATTAATTCTATAAAGTCACCTTTTCAGTATTTTCATAAATACTGAAGCCCAATAAAAGGGAGTATTTGTTATTTGAGGATAGGTTTTCCATTTATTCCATTTTTCAAATGTTCCTTACTAAAAGCAGTGATCTTTCTCAAAATATTGTTAAGTTTTTCCATCAAGATAAATTTTATTCCTTCTGATTTGAAATTTTCATGATAGTCATATAGTTTTCTGCTCATGTTTTCAGTTGTATTGTCCATGCTCACAGAAAATAATTTCAGGGGGGTGAGAATAGTGGGAAAATACACTTAATTTGAGAAAGGATAAAGAGAGAAGTATATATTTAAGAGTACATGGGATTCTTTAGAGGGGACAGATCAGAAGGTATCCCATAAAATAGAAGAGAGGAATACTTATCTCAGGTTAAAATGCATAAAAACAAACAGACTGGAAGATGCACTTGTTATTTCTATTATACTGCCTTAATGGAGCAGTATAAAAAAAGAAAGAAAAAAAAGAAAAGCAGCACAAAATAATTGGGGGGGGCTGTTATTGTTATTGCTGTTGTTGTTTTCATTTTTTGTGTGATTTGTTTTGTTTTGTTTTTATTTCAGGACCGTGATTATTGTGTGGTGGTTGTCTTTATTGCTGTGGTGGGTTTTGGATTTTTTTGTTTGATTTTTCTTTTTGTATTGTTGATGTGTTTCTCTTACATTTTACCTTTCTTCTTTGAAATTAATATTTATAGCCTCTATAAGGACTCAACCCATTTTTTGCTTGTTTGATTTTTACCCCCATTTTATTTTTTTCTCAAACAGAATCACTTGAACGATCTAGTTCCATCTCTCAAATTGAGGTGGAAACAATGGAGGGCACCAAGACCAAACAGTTGTATGATATTAAGTAGTAATAAAAATGATTGGACTTAAGCACCAAACCCAATCCAATGACAATAGAATCGATACCCAATCTACAACAAGCTAGACACGAGGGGACCACTTATACTAGCAGCCCCGGGGTGAGGGGGAGGGAAATATGGGATGTATGCTGGGAACAGGGGTGGAGGGAGGACAACTTTAGTGGTGGGAATTCCCCTGATTCAATGTCAATATGTACCTAAAATATTACTGTGAAAGATATGTAATCCACTTTGGTCAAAATCAAACTTATTATTATAAAGAAACTCTACTTTTTGGGTTTTGTTTTGTATATTTTTAAAATTTATTTTACATTATTATTGTTGTTGTTGTTGTTGTTGTTGTTGTTATTTTGTTTCTGGGTCAAACTCAGGACTTTCATCTCTGTGTTTAGTCTCTGTGCTTAGGGATTACTCATAGTTGTATTCAGGGGTCCAAATGAATGACACAGATTGAAACAGGGTCTGCTGCTTGCAAGGCAAGTTCCTTATTCAATGTACTAACTCTCTGGTCTCCATTTTATTTATTATTTTTTAACAATTGTATATTGGACAGTACTTTAGCTGAGGTAACCCAGTTCAAATAGTGTTTACATGTATGATTCAGGTTGCAAAATTGGTAGAGAGCTGCACCATCCTCATCAGGCCACCAGAGTATCCATGATCTTCCACCACCATCCTATTGTCATTTATCCAACTCTCCCTCCCCTTTATCTCCATGGCCTGCTGCTACCTTTAAGGCTTGGAAATCTCAGCTCTGTAGTCAAGAGTCCCAGGTGTTATCATCAGATATAATATATTCATCGATATGCATATATGCATGAGGTTTTTTGGTAGTTGTCATTCTCCCTAAAAATTTTCCTTAATGACTCCCCCCATTTTTGTTGTTGTTGTTGTTTTAGGTTTTTGGGCCACACCTGGCAGTGCTCAGAGGTTACTCCTGGCTGTCTGCTCAGAAATAGCTCCTGAACCATATGGGACACCGGGATTCGAACCAACCACCTTTGGTCCTGGATCGGCTGTTTGCAAGGCAAATGCCACTGTGCTAATCACTCCTTTAAACTCTATCCAAGTTGTAGTAAAAGACACAATTTTCTCTTCCAGTTGAGTAGTATTCCGTTATACATATATTCCACAACCTCCCTCTTTTCATGAGGGGGTTTGAGGGAGGAAAAATGGTATTAGGTATTAGGTATATATTCTCAGAGATTACTCCTGCTCTATGTTCAGGATCAGTTCTGATGGCATTGATGGAACATGTGAGGTGCTGTGAATTAAACCCAGATTAGACACATGAAGAGTGCTCCACCCAACATACTATTCCAACCTTCATCAAAACTTCTTTAACTACTTATCTATTGTTGGATAATAGGTGATTCATTTTTTTTAAAATAATGTCTTTATTTAAACATCGTGATTACAAACATGATAGGTGATTCTAACTTCTGGTCATTATAAATAGTACTGTAGTAAAATTTAGGTATGCACATATCTTCCAAACTAATTAGTTTTGTTCTAAGTATTAAATCCCAAGGATTGGTATTATGGATCATATAGAAGTTCCATATTTAATTTTTGAAGTAATATTTATACCCTTTTCCTTAGCAGTTGAACTAGTATATATTCTCATCAACTGTGTGTGAATGAGTGGTCCATTTTTACAGCACCCTTGCCAGTACTTTCTGAGAGTTTTTTAAATATATGTCATTGATATGAGGTAGTACTGCATTATTTTTTGACTTACATTCCCTTATAGTAAGTACTGAGAAGTGTAGAATATTTTATGGTACTTGAACTCAATTTTTAATCACATGTTCAATTAATACTCTAGCAGGGGCCCTCAGACTTTTTAAACCTAGGGCCAGTTCACTGTCCCTCAGACCATTGAGGGTCTGACTATAGTAAAAACAAAACTTATGAACGAATTCTTATGTACACTGCATATATCTTATTTTGCAATGAAGAAACAAAACAGATACAAATACAATATGTGGCCTGTGGGCCATAGTTTGAGGACCACTGCTCTATTGTCTCTAACAAAAGAAAGCAAAATCTTTAACTCAGAATATTAAATATATTTTGTAATTATGTTATAAAATAAATTTTATTTATTGAGTTTTAAATTAAATTTCTTTATTTTAGACACTGTAGCTTACAGAATTGTTCATAATAAAGTTATTTCTGACATTTCAGCATTAGTCCTACCACTAATGTTATATTCCCTCTTTCCTGGTCATCAGTTTTCCAACCTCTCTTCGAAACCTGCCCTTTGTCAGGTATAAATAATTTATTTAATATTACTTGATTCAACTAAATGGTAATTGAATCATAGAAAAGACTTCATTAAAAATTTTTTTGTGAAAATTGTCATACCTTGCAGTGGAATCGTATGTCACTGTCTGAAGGTCTACCAAACTTTATGTTGCTAATTGAGTATTTGGTTATTGGTTTTGTTTGTTCAGTTTAAGTGGCTTCTATAAAAATTTCACATCTAATTGTGTATATTCCTACCCAATTAGTGAAATCAGTATTGAAACCACAGGGATCTCTTGCGGCTTCATAAACAGCCACATGGTCCACTGATTTGGAGATCCATTAGCTGGGTGATGAGCTCACATGGAGACAGCAGTAGTTTGTGCAGGCCCTGGAAAGGTTCTAGCACTATCAAATGTGAGGGAATATGTCCATGAGTTTTTCCTGCTCATTGTTCCTTTCTTTCAAGAGATAGATGAGTTAGATAAGTTTATGGCATTGGCTGCTTGTGAAGATGTGACAGAAGATTCTAGATAGTGGGTATGGTTACTATGATGTGGAAGGACAGAGGCATGAGGGGAGGGTGTTCTCCTGGCTCCAAATTATGCCTAGAGGTGTCAACCATAAAACCAGCATACCTGAAGTTTGATGGTGATTAGGAGTCTTTGCAGAGTTTAGTAGAAAGGCAGTGAAGGTACACCATTAGGCATGGTGGTAGTTGTAGACGTATATGAATGTGCAACCCCCAGGACTTCAGCAGGGTAGAGGTATTTGGCCCATTTCCTTCTGAAGTGCCCTACTATGATCATCTGGAGGCCAATATTTCTATAAGTTTTTCCTGCTTGTTGAAACTCTTTACTGAGAATTAGATAATCTAAAAAACTATTTTTAAAAATATGAGTATATAACTTAATGATAAAGAACAACTTGTTTAAAAGCAGATATCTATAAAAATAAAATTATTCTGATTTTCAGATATTTCTTTTTCTTATTCTATTGATTAATATTTTCCAGGGCTTCCTCCTCCTAAAGCTTAAGTCATTGCCACACATGCATGTTTTTCATGTAGTGGACTTTAGGAAGTCTAAATTTTTTAATAGATCACTTTTTGTCAGGGAGGTGCACCTAGTGACGCTCAGGGGTTACTCCTATCTCTGCACTCAGAAATCACTCCTGGCTAGGGAAACCATATGGGACACTGGGGATCAAACCAGATCCATACTGGATCTGTCACGTGCAAGGCAAATGCCCTACCACTGTCCTTTGGCTCTTGCTGCTTAGTAGATCTCTTAAAAAAATTGCTGACTTTTTAATTGTTTTTCTCACACAAAGTTTATATTTTTCACAATGTTTGTGTAAAGCATGTTTCACTTATAACTTACTATCCTATTCTAAAACGTTGCATTATTTGCTTACTGAAATTATATTCTGGAGCAAATACTAATAGATAGACATGCATGATGGCTTTCATATCCAATTCACTGTATTTTTAATTTTTGTCACTGATTACATTTCCTCAATTGAGATAGAAATAGCTGCTAAATATGCCAGATACCATATAGATTCATGTTTAATTTTCTTGTATAATAGTTAAAGGGCTACAAGTCAATAAGTCACATCCATTTTTCACTTGCTGTGGTCAGAAAGTTGACTGGAATCTCCCTAAGTAAGGGATGTGTTGTTTCCTCTCTGATTTTAATGAAAAAATTATACAACCATTACTACAAGTCTCTTCCTGGTCAGAAATTTATCAGCACTTCGCTTGTTCTTCAGGGAGATGATTAACAGCATAATTATGATATATTTCTCCCATCTTAAAAATATATCTAGATTTGAGTTTTTGTTTATTTGGAGACCACACCTTCAGGCTTATTTTTATTCTATGTTCAGGGATCACTTTGGGGTGCTCATGGAATTACATGTGGTTCCTAGGAATGAACCAGGACCAGCCATATGCAAGGCAAGTGCCTTAACTCTGTATTATCTCTTTAATCCACTAATATGCATGTGTACATATTTAATTAATTGATAGGAATGAACTTAGTTTAGAAATGAGATTAGAAACATACTTGAATCAAACAAATACCAAAACTTTCAAAGATCTATCAAAGGTTAAGTTAAATGTGATTCGATAGATTTTCTAAAAACATCTATTGGTGTGTCTGAGAGATAATATGTATGTGGGGAGAGCAGAAGGTACTTGCTTTGCATGTGGCTGAGCCCAGCTCAATATCTTTCACAGACCAGAGTGGTCCTTGAGTGCAGAGACAGGAGTAAGCCTTGGGAACAGACGTAAATTTGTTGTTATAGCTGAAAAATATTCACCAAGTCAATCTTTCTAAGCTTAGCCTGGTAGAGAATATTTGATTTCATAGTTGGAATTGAACTAACCTCAAAATCCCTGGAAACTGATATTCAATTGTTATAGTTTTTTTCTTGCTTCTTAGTCAGACTTCAATGACTTGACTAAATATAGGTTCCACAGAGGCAAATAAATATAAAGATGATAACTGATAAGCATGAGAATGTGAAAGTATTAAGGAATTCAACCTGAATTTATAATTGCTTATAAAGGCAGTCACTACTGCTTAGATTATATACTTAATGCAGTTTGAGAGGTTCCCCAGTAGACAATATATGGGGCTTCTAATATATAACTACATCCTATTAAGCCAACACTTATCTTATGCATCAGTTTTTAATATTCATTGATTGGTTGGACACTGAGAACTGATAAAAGTTTGGCATTATTAAATTTAACTGGTAATCAATGGAAATATTTTATTTTAGTATCCTGTGTTTCCCTCCCTCCCCAATTTTACCACACAGGCTTTATTAGCAGCGCCTGTTAAATTCTAGTCCTCCAAGTTTTGACAGTACAGTCTGAGACCTGGGCAATGTTTCAATCCTATTTAGATTCCATCCATAAATATCCAAGGGCTTGATACATTTACTAGCTGTCTCAAATATCTGTTGAATATGACAATTTTGATTTTGGGACATACCTGTTCATGCTCAGAGCTTACTCCTGGCTCTGTGCACAGAAATCACTACTGGCAGGCTTAGGGGACCTTATATGATGTGGAGGATTGAAACTGCATAAGGTGCAGGTAAGGTAAGTGCCCTATTCACTGTAGTATCTCTCTAGCCCCTTTGAATGAAATAATTATAAGATTTTCATAGAGGTATTTTTCAGGCCTCAAATGGACTTACATGACATTATTTAAGCATACAATAAATGTATTAATAACACTTTGTATTATCAGAACCAACTAAAACAGTAAAGTATCTGAAAGTCTTAGTCACCAATAGGCAATAGCTGCTCTCCTTACCATGTTAGGTGTTGAACACTGCAACAGTGTAATGAATTTTTTTTTGTTTTATTGAAGTATGGAGTGGTTTGAAATAAGGGACATGCTAAGAGTGTTTAAAAGACCAACTTCCACTTCTTTAACAGATTAGTTATATATATTCGGAAAGCCTTCTTTCGAGTAAAATGTATTTTATGTGTTCAGATAGTTATGATGTTTTACTCAGATTTGGACTGATATTTGCTTGCAGTGGAATTAAATACAGAAATGCCTAGAAAAGTAGTGAAAGAAAAAAATGATACTGCCAAGAAAACGTTCATAAATTCTCAGACCAGACTGTCCATGTAATCATAAGGACAATAATTCCTATTGAGCTAAAGTTCATTATCAGTTATTTTATATGTCGATGCCATTTAATCTTCAGAAAACATTATACATTTGGAATTATTATTAAAGTTCTAGAGATGATAGAACTAAAGATGAAAGAGATTTCCATTATTCAACATTTTTCGAGCCAAGATTAAAATTCTAATTCAAATCTGATCTTCAAATTTGTGATTTAAGTCATTATAGTATCATTATATTATCTTGCACATATATCAAGAATGAAGAATGCAACATTTCAATCTCTATTTTATACAATAGAACCATAGGTTAACTAATATTTGTAAAATTAAATATGTGTAAAAATGCTCTGGAAATTAATCGCACAAGATAAGTAATGGATATGCACAGCCCTCTTTAGAGCAAGTTATGCAGTTTTCTTGTGTAAAATTAATTGCACACCTTTTCCTTTCTTTCAGCCTTTAACAATAATTTTTTTTCAAATCCATTTGCCAACCTCTGGTTTAGAGCCTGGGATATTAAACTGTCATCTTGTACCCAAAAAAGGACAAGAGTGAAGTGAAAATGGATCTCATCCCAAATAACTAAAAGTTCTTTTGGCATTGTTTAATATTTGGAGGGAAATCAAGGAGCTGTAACATAACAGAGCAGAAAGCTTCTCTCTGTCATGGTTTGACTACTGCTTTTAACCTCAGGATTAAACAGAACAGAACAAAACACATTTCCTACAGCCCACGATGAAGTAATAGTCAGTTTCACAGCACCATTTTTGGAGTCAAGTTCACTATCTTTAAATCTGCTCTTTTTTCTTTTTCAAATCCCTAAGCAAGCAGCCTCTCTCCTTTTTTTCCCCCTTAGCACAGCTGTTGTTCAGATTATTTCCTTTGCTGAACTCTAAGAGCTTGCTGAAATACCAACTGAAGATGTTCATAAGGTCTGTTCTGTTTGGGAGAACAATGCTGTAAAAGACGGAATTTAAAATAATGCTTGGAAAGAAGAAATTTAGAGAGCTGGAGATGAACCCAATCATCATAGAACATACTTTACAACTTCTGTTGCTCGCTCCCTTCAGCCCTTTCCCTAACTTTAAAGCCTTTTCCAAAGCGCTCTTTCCATAACTTTAAAGAAATAGCTACTTAATAAAGAACTCCTGCTTTTTGTGCTGCCTTTTTTGTGGTAGTTCTGTTCCTCTCTATCTATTTGCATTCAAGGGACATTTGCATGAAAAACAAGTGTGGCTATTTGAAGCTTTATCTGTTCATTTCCTGATGAATTGGTCTGTAGTCAAAGTTAGTGGAGGGAGCACTTCAAAAGGTCACTCACTTCTCACCATCTTTTTTATTCCAGGCTTCTCTCCTTTATTTCATAAATTTCTTTCCTCAGTCTCACTGTCTGTCTTTCCTTTTAATGACTTTTGAAAATCTTTAGTTCCCATTCTCCTTCCTTTGACCTCTGTTCAATAAACTCATGATCCTATTCCTTACAACTCTGAGAAACTAAACCTGCTGTTCCTTGTTTTCAGTTGTTATCTCAACTTTTCTATTTGTAAAATCATACACTTACCCTTGTGAAGATAGTTCCATGTGTCTGCCATACAATAACATCTAGTTATCTTGGAAAATAAACTCAACTTCTTGTTACAAATACTTTTAGTCTGTGCTACCATGACTTCCTTTGCCTTACCCTCATGACACCCATCACGACAATTACTTGTTTACATATTATAAAGTCCAGGGAGAACACTTCACATTTTGGAGGTCTCTTTCCAATGTTGTATTTTTTGTTTTGGTTTTGGGTCACACCCCTCATTGCTCAAGGGTTATTCCTGGCTCTGAGCTCAGAAATCACTCCTGGCAGGTTGGGAGGGCATATAGGATGCCATGGATCAAACCCAGGTTGATTAGCAAAGCAATTAGCAAGGCAAAGGCCTTACCTGCTGTGCTATTATTTTAGCTCCTTTTTCCTATGTCTTCACATATTATTTCACACTTGATAGCTGCTTAATAAACATTTATAAAATAAGTGAATGAACGGATAAATATTTTCTAGTTGTTTGGCACTTTGCTAAACTCTGAGGGGGTCACTGAAGATCACTGCAATCATTGTTAAGTAGTTTAACTGTGGATGAATGGATCAGTCCATTCTGTGATATTCATCTGCTCTGCAAAAAAAAAAAAAGGAGGAAGATTGGGATGAAAGCATTATCTGTGAAGAGTTACCATCATAAACAAAGACTTGAGAAGCAGGGGTGAATAGAGCACAGGATGAACTTTTCAATCTTCCTTGATAATCTCAAGTCTAGGGAACCTTCATTTCCCCTCAATGTCACTTATTTCATTTCATGGTTATATACATGTAAGACACTTATATGCATTTCATGGTTACATTTCGTGGTTTCTTCCAAGTTTTATTAAATTTTTGCACTACAACAAGAGCAACTATTTTAATTATCACCATTTATGCACATGCCACCATATTATATCATAAAGGTCACAGTCAATTTTGAAAATCACAATCTTGTATATTCTGACCAGCACAAAACTGAGAACACAGCATAAACAGATTGATATAGATAGATGGATAGAGATGTTTTGATGATTTTTATTAGTTCTTTTACTTTTTGTCTTTTCGTGACTAGCAAGGACTTGTTCTTTGTTATTGATTTATGCAACAAATGAAGAAGGCTCTATTTTTGTGAATTTCATCCACCTAAGTTCCTGCTCTGGAATTCTTTAACTTTCTAGACACTGGTACTATAATAAGTGGGGCTTGAAGGTATATAAAGTGTAAATGCTATGAGAAATGTAGTGGCATTTTCTATTACTTTTATGAAGAGCAAAATAATTGGGTTTTGAAGTAGGAGGTTTTTTGTTTGAATGAGTAGTTGAAAGGTTGACCATAGAACTATATTTTTATTCCTTTTACTCTGCCATTTATTTCTGCCAACTGGAAACTGAGTTAGTCGTAAAAGATCTTTGAAACATCTGAGAACACCAATCCCCATGAAAATAGTGCATCTGGGTCAAGCCATTGGCAATAGTACTATGTTGTTTCTATAACAAACACTGAAGCAGCCAGTTTTCATTTTCTCATAGCATAAACTGTGACTTTAGAAGTTCAGTCAATTTATGCCGATATTCATATGTATTTTAGTTAAATGCAATCTAACTAGACCTTTCTATCTCTTCTAGTTTCACATTTCTCTTTTGTTTGTTCTTGGGCCATACTCAGTTGTTTTACAGTTTATTCTTGGCTCTGTGCTCAGAGTCACTCCTGGCAGTGTGGTGCCTGATATGTGGTACCTGATAATAGATGGGGATCAGCAGGGTGAAAGTGACAAGACCTGTACACTGGACATACAAAAACTCTCTCTCCCATTCTCACTTATTATCCTTTCTCTTTCTCACTCTAACTCCCTGGGCCAATATCACTGTTATAGGATAGAATTTTCTGAAAGTTTAGAGATCTAAAGGAGAGATAATTGATATAGAATACTTCTTTTTTTTTTTTTTTTTTTTTTTTTTTGGTTTTTGGGCCACACCCAGCGATGCTCAGGGGTTACTCCTGGCTGTTGTGAATAGAGTTTTGGGATCCTTGAAGTAGATGCTAAGAATTGGATTTGCTGTGTCCTATGGATGTTTAATTCCTAGTTTTTTGAGATGATTTCACATTGTTTTTTTTTAACAAGGATAAGTCAACATTTCTAATAGTAGAAATATGGGCCCCTTTTCCCCCTTTTCCTCATACCCATGGCAATACTGGTTGCTTTTGTTCTTTGTGGTGTGAGATGGTATCTCCTCTTGATTAATATTGCCCTGATAATAAATGATGCAGAAATTTTTTTCACTTTACATCTTTTGGTCACCTGTATGTGCTCTTTAAGGAAGTTTTCCTGTTCATCTCTTACTACTATGGTGTTCGTTGTTTTCTTTCTTGTAAAGTTTTATCTGTCTTTAGATATGAGGAATATCAACGCTTCTGTCAGATAGGCAAATGTTTTCTTTCAGTCTATGGGGTGTATTAATATTTTGATAATTATTTCTATAGTAATTCAGAAGTTTCTTAATTTGATGTAGTTCTATTTATATTGCTTCCATTTACTAGGCCAATAACACTGAATCATGGAAGATACCTCTTGATTCAAAGTCATGAAGGCTTCTATCTATACTTTATTCAATAAAGTATATAAAGATATTGAAGTATTTAATTCATTTTTATTTAACTTTTATTCATAGAGTTAGAAAGTTTTTTTAACATGTGTGTGACCAGTTTTCATTTTTTTTTGTGTGTGACCAGTTTTATTAATACCATTTGTTAAAGAAGCTTTCCTTGTTCCACTTAATAATTTTGCACATTTCTTGAAGATTAGCTTCCCATATACCTGAGAATTTGTCTCTAAACTCTCAATTCTATGTCATTGGTCTAAGACTCTGTCCTTATTCCAGTACCACACTGTTTTTTTTATTACTATCTGTTGATTCTTTTCAATATAATAATAATACTTATTACTATATAATAATTATTCTTATATATATTTGTTTGGGTGCCACACCTGGTGATACTTAGCAGTTACTCCTGGCTGTGCACTCAGAAATCATTCCTGGGAGGTTTGGGGGATCATATGTTATGCCAGGAATCAAACTCTGTTGGCCAGGTGCAAAGAAAAAGTCCTACCAGCTGTGCTCTTGATCTGTCCCTACCTATTTATTTTTAACTTTTAGTACTGTATCTTTAAATGTTCTAAACCACACATTTAGTTATAAAATTTCCTCTTACACCAATTGAGATAAAAGAGAATTAATGTTATTCTTTGAGAAGTTATACCTTCAGGGAAAATCAAGTGGGACAGTATCGATCAGAAGTTGAGCTATGTTAAAGTTTTCAGAAAATGTCCTTTGAAAAAGAGATTGCTTGGGGGTAAAAGAACTGCAAGACTTCAATTTTTCAGTTATAAGTAATATTTTTCAAGTCAAAAGAGTTGAATACAATTGAGAAAAGACATTTTTATTCTTTCTTTTTTCTTATGGTTTAAATTTTGAGCCACATCCAGTGGCGCTCAAGGTTACTTCCAGCTATGAGCTCAGAAATCGCTCCTGGCTTGGGGGATCATATGAAATGCTGGGGGATCGAACTGCAGTCTGTCTTAGGTCAGCTGCTTGCAAGGCAAACGTCCTACCACTGAGCCATCGCTCTGGCTCTAAGACATTTTTATTCTTTTTTAAATTTTTATTTATTTATTTATTTATTTATTTATTTATTTATTTATTTATTTATTTATTAGTTTTTGGGTCATACCCAGCAGCACTCAGGGGTTACTCCTGGATCTATGCTCAGAAATCGCTCCTGGCAGGCTCTGGGGACCATATGGGATTCCGGGATTCAAACCATCGACCTTCTGCATGCTAGGCAAATGCCCTACCTCCATGCCATCTCTATGGCCCCAACATTTTTATTCTTAACCACAAAACTATTCTTCATTTCTGCAAACAACGACGAGAAGTGAAACTGGAAGTGAACCAGATATTTTGCTGGTTCTGGGTTTGAATTTTTTCCATAGCTCTAAATTCAGACATAATGTTACATTCTAGAATTGCAAGGTGTATTGCTGGGGGTTATAAAATCACTCTAGAGAACTCTTTCTTCAAATAGGAAGTTTAGTTTCTAAAAAGAGTAGCCTAAAACAGTGTGTATGCATTATAAACATCATGCACAATTTAAATTAATTTTTATTACAATTTAAATAAATGAAGAGGCAAAATATTATTTAAAAATCCATCAAAGTGTAATGTTAAGTATCTTTACCTCTTATTTTCAGCAGAATTTTTCTTATACCTAATTTGCCTTTGGTGCTGAAGAAAAGAATATGGATTATTCTCTGTAAACCTTTGTTCCTACAGTGACTATTCAGAATAATCAATAGATCATATGTTTCTATGTCTGAAATAGCATCTGCATTTCTGAACTTAAAATATAGTATAGATTATTTTGTTCAGAGTACTTGAATCATGAGGCAGTCTGCATACTTTTTAAATGCCATCATGTTTTATTAATGTTTCTAACACCTACAAATAACAAATTCTTAGCAGCATATTTAATGCAGTTATTTGTGAGTCAATAGGCCCTTTTTTGTATTTTTGGAGAACTGAAGGGTGGATAAAAGTGGAACTGCGTGTAAAGCAATAGAATTTAATACCTTACTTGAATTTCTTTGTTATGACCTGATACCATGTCATGTCTCTTGATTTGTTCTTTTCAGCTGGATTACAAATTATTCTTATGGTACTTAAAAATATCTTTATTACTTTTGATAACATTCAGGATATCTGCACATAGCAGTTAGCCAAGTGCATACTTAATAATAAAGAAAACCGCTTCAGTGTTGAAACAATTTAGACTGCATTCCAATCATTATGAAAGACTGAAAATTATTTTGATTGCTTGTTAGGCTACTGATGGAAAATAGAAAGCACTGTACAAATTCTAGTACTTATGACCTAACAACTGCGCCAATGGCTTGGAGGCATAAAATGAGAAAATTTAATAATTTGGTCTTATTTACTCTAAAATAACAACAACAAGAAATTCAAGAATAAGATGATATTTTAATTTTCAAGTGCACTTCTAATAGTACCTGATTGTAAAGAAATGCAGTAGGATAAATCTTGTTGCCATTTGAAAGCAAAAAAATTAAGGCTTATTTTGATAAAATTCTTCTTTATATGTGGCTTTTTCTTCTGCCAGTCAATTTGAATCTTTCCCATGAGCAACCTTTCTCTGACCTGCTTAACTGAGGTTACAAATGGACTGTGCTTAGGGCACTGACCTGGGGCTATATAAACTAGGAAGAGGAAGAAAGAAAAGAACGCAATTTCAACATGGAGTGTGTGGAAAGGTACTTGTGAATTTAATGTGTAAATAATATTTGGAAATAATACTCTCAATGGGTCATAACAATAATTTATTTGGGAAGTACAACAAAAAGTCAGCAGATCACCTACTATCAAATGAAAGTTTACTCTATTTATTCTGAGTGATTCATAGCTTAAACATTTCAAAAATTGATTTTAATATTTCCTTTACATTTGCAAAGTCTCCAGTTTTCAGATGAAATGTCACAAAACCCTGTGGTTCTCCGGTTGAATACCTTGACTGTGTTTTTGGAAAGCCATCCAAAGAAATTGCTGTCTTACTGAGTGATGCGTTTAAAGCTAATTAATGAAGATAATGAATAACTTGTATTTATAAACCAATAAGAACACTGGAAGTGTAATCTGTTTATCAACTAGCTGATATGTTTGTCTTCTACAAAGTCTTATTTTGCAATGTTTTAAATATCTGATTTGTTATACATTAGTGAAGAGAAAAACAAAGGGTGTCATGTTTTATAAAAACGGAATTGTACTACAGTTTTTAGAATCTGTGTTATTGCTAGGACAAAAATAATAAGTTAATATCACTACTTCTTATCCCCAAAACTGATACTAGGATTACTATAGCTGGTTCTTCCTTTATACCTTGGGACCCCAATACTTTGAATGAACAAATTTATAAATCCTCATGCTTTCAAAATGAAGATATTCTTTGAAGATGCTGGTGAAGAGTTCTTAAGGCGATGGTTTGTAGTTGCTAGGAAAATTTTTGACTTTGTGGAGTAGACCAGTACTTTTCAAAATGTATTATGCATTAGAATAAATTTAGAGGCTTGTTAAAAGTAAAGTCTCCTGAGACTCAATTCCAGGGTTTCTGATTCAAGGAATCAGTATGTTACACAATTTCCTAGGTCTCAGTCCTGGGACCACACAGTGAGAATCACTAGAATTTTTCCTACATAACTCTAGTAGATGCTAAGATACGCTAGCCTCTTGGGAGACCTGGCAAAGTTAAAGAAAAAGAGTTACAGAGTTAAATGGGATGTTGAGAAAGAGACTTTCAAAACTGGCTAGCTAGACCACACAGAGAAATGGAGGTAACTGAAATTTAGATACAAGTACATGATTGGAATTTTTCTCTACTTCCATAAAGGAAAGCAAAATTGGCATTTTTATGAGGGCAAACTTTAAGCATCTACTGCCAGTATGAGCAGTTCTGACTACCCACTGTTATTTTTAAATGTTTCAGACACTTTGGGATCAAATGCAAAAAGAACTCATGATCTAAACAATATGAGAAAAAGAATTCCAGATAGTCTACTTGACACAGACATTCCTTTCTACTGCAGAGTAATGCAGCAGGAATTATTTAGGAGGAAAATTTGTGTGCATATACATTTGCTTTTATGTATGATGTAAGTATAAAAAGGACTTTCCATAATTATTTCTCAACTTAAAAATTATCTTTCATAATATCAATGATTGCAGTTGAAATGTCAGTTATTTTATCTGGTAACAGACAGTGCATAGAACATGTGTGTTTTATAAAAAAAAAAAAAAAAAAGCACCTTTATCCCAAAAACATGTGAACAGGTTGTCCCACCCTCACAAATCCCTCGATAACCAAGGATGACGGTTTTGGTGTCTAAGGTAAGGTGTACAAATGAACATTTGGGTTGCATTTTCTGGGTTCCATGAGTCCAGAAGAAGAGCTCTGATTTATAGTCAACAGTTTCAACAAGTGACCCTTGGCAGAAAGGGTCTGCTTTTTCAGCTGGCGCTGTTGTTGAAGTTCAGAGAAATAACTCATCTGTCTCTATTTCAGGCGTCTGGCAAATGGAGAACTGTTTCAGCATTCTTCATCCCACTAAACGCTTGCAGATGACTTCCCTATTCTGGAGCATCTGCTGGTTATCTCATTTCTCTCATTTTGGTTATTTTCCCTGTTGTGCTATGAAAAAACTTCCCTCTCAAGCTTTTATTTTGTAAGCGCCTCTTGTTGCTGTCATCGTTTTGGGTGAAAGCAACAGATGTGTCTGATGTTACCCCAGGAGATAGGCCAAACCTGTGGAGGAGCTGGAAGCAGAAATGTCGATTTTTAAAGAAAGGAAATACAAAAAGCTAAATGTGCAGCTGAATCACAATGGTAAAATATGTCCAGGAAATGATTCATGGACTCAAAGTAAATAGTCATCAATAATTTTAGGTTCGTTTTTTATTTGAAAGTTCTTAGACACAATATGGCACTCCAAGTCTGTATTTTCTATGTGGGATGCATATGTGTGACTTAAGCATTGTTCATAACTTATTATTATGAACAAAACTACTCCTTATTCTTCCCAATGCTTTGCCTCTTGCAATGTTTTGCTCTGCTTTGCAAAATTTGAAAACTTTTGAAATATCAAGTTAAGTATCTGAGTTCTTTCTGAGGACATTTTTTCATTTCATAAAAGACGACACATTTATTTATCTCATTTATTCTAGATTCTTCATTTGCTTTTTAGATCCTACAAATGGTGTTCTGCATATATTAAGGCTTATTTGACTCACAGTTAAACAGATATATGGCACACTCACACATGAATCTGAATATTAATGTATTTATTCAATAACAAGGGGATGAGTGTCACTAAAATTGCAATCTTGAGTTGATTAATGCCCAATGAAAGTTTATTTGATGAAAATGGCTAATTGGACAATAAAGATGTGTGTTCTACTTGTAATCATTTTATTCAGAAACAGAAAGTACCATTGGCCTGTGAATAGCTAATATTCTTGTGTTTTTATTTTTCAAAAGATGAGAAAACAACAAAATCATTCAACATTTTAAATATGTCTAAAACATTATCACTAGTTATATTTGTATAATGATTTGTTTTTGTTTTTTCAGCCACACCCGGTGACACTCAGGGGTTACTCCTGGCTATGAGCTCAGAAATTGCTCCTGGCTTGGGGGACCATATGGGATGCTGGAGGATCAAACCTCGGTCTGTCCTAGGCTAGTGTGCACAAGGCCTAACAGCTTGTGCCACTGCTATAGCCCCTTATTTGTATAATTTTAAATATAAAAATATTAAAATTTTCTTTAAAGTCTCTAATAACTATTGTCATCCCATTACTTGTGCTTCCTTCCTACAATAACTTCTTTTATTAAATTAATACTCTTTATTTTCAGTTTATTTTTTTATTAATTTTTTATTTTTAATTATGAGAACAAAGATGCAAAGAAAGAGGACATGGTAAAGTTACAGTGGCAGGACAATCACCCATAAACAGAATTCTTAGTAGTCCCATTGCTAATATCTTAACTTTGAACTTTCAGCCAAAGAACATTAAGAAAAATAAAACAGAACCCATGTACAATTACTCTGTCTCTCAAGTCCCCAGATTGTAGTACATGATATTTCTTAGCAGCACAGAAAGCAATCTAAAGCCATAAAACTTATGTAACTCCTTAAACATTGAAGGCAAAGTACTTTTTTACATTTCCATGCACATGCATATTAGTTTAAGTTAACCTCAAAAGTTTAAGTGGATTGTTCTTCTTAAGAATTAGAGTCAAAGGAGCACAGTAAAAACGCTGTTAGAGTGGCAAATATTGTTTGCATAGGACCACCAAAGTATAAAGAACATGGAAAGGAAAAGCCTTGGCCTAACTACAAGGAGACCCTACCTCTGAAGTTTCCTGGCATTAGACCAACTCTAGGCTCCAGGCAAACTAGTTTGTCCAATCCAGGTCATTGTCTGTAGTGCCAATATACTTTTATTTTTCACACACTCTCTGTTGTTGGTATCATGTTTCTGTATTAAAGATCCTGGAATCTGCATATCCTACATTGTACTCAGGATGGTGCAGAGCATCCTCTCATTTCACCTCACAATTAAAGGGCAATGCAGAGAACTGTGTCCTGTAAGCAGGTCATTGTTGTTGTCAAGTCTTCTTAGTGTTAAGGGAAGTCTCTTTTGAGCAGGTCGATGTCAGAGCAGTGGTAGGGTCTTCCCTGGTAGAGGATTGCTTCCAGGTGTTGTTATAAAAAACCTTGGATGTTTCATAGATAGCTTCCCTGGTTCAGGGGTGAATGGAGGATGCCCATTCTTCTGAGGCCTGTGCCAGGTCACTATATCAATGTTCAGGGTGTAAGATAACATTGCACTACAAGATTTGTGTGTTCTAATCTCTATTAGATAAGAACTTATTTGTATGTATAGTATTTTCCCATTTTAATGTGCCTATGCAAACAAGGAACAATGCCATGTGGTGTTATAGGTGTGTATGGGGGCCATAAGAACAAGTCCAACAATCCCCATGACATGGTTCAATCATAAGCATTAAACTGAGGGACTCTTCTACCAAAATTCCTTATTGAACAGCTCACAAAGAGAAGACAAGATAATAAAGTGGGTAGAATCGTCACGATAAAAGAATATTTAATAAGTTATAGCGGTTAAAGAAAATACATATAAAATATTCAAAATACATATGTGACAATTTTCTGCCTTTTGAAATAGTTGGGGGTTGTTAAATCCAATGCACGACTTTGGTCTGTGATTAGGACTGTGTAGTACTGAGTGTAAAAAGGGTAAATGTGGGGCACTTATGGTCAGGGGTGATAGAGTTAAGGACTAATAATGAGCTTTGTAGGGGTGTGCGAAAGGGCAGAATGTTGGGGCATGAGGTCGGTCTTGGTGCCTAACAAATTAAAGAACTGGGGGTAAAGAGGGTTAATTAAGGGGAAGATAACGAATCCAGATTGGGAGATGAGGGAGTAGAATGGTCTCTGGTGTGGGGGAGGTGAAATATATAGAGGGGTTATATACATTGTATAGATGAATTGTTTATGGATTAGGCTTGGTAGTCAGAGAGGACCACTGTTTAGGAAGTCACGTCTACATATACACTGATTTTAGAGACCTATTAGAATATTATCCTCCAAATCTAGGGAATTCCATTTTTTTTCCTAGAAACAGTCGAGAATTAAGAATATTTTTTGGTGTTGTTAAAAAGTATATATGTAGAAAGACATTCTTGCAATAATAATTTTCAGACACAAAAGAGAAAAGAGCTGGAAGTTACAGCTCACCTCATGAAGCTCACCACAAACAGGGATGAGTTTAGTTAGAAAAACAACTACATTTTGAACTATCTAATAATGAGAATGTCCGAGGGAAATAGAAAGCCTGTCTAGAGTACAGGCGGGGGTTGGGTGGGGAGGAGGGAGATTTGGGACATTAGTGATGGGAATGTTGCACTGGTGATGGGTGGTGTTCTTTACATGACTGAAACCTAAACACAATCATGTATGTAATAAAGTTGTTTAAATAAAAAAATTTAAAAAGTGTATATATGTAGTGCAGGCACATTTGCAGCCGCAGGCTTTTGAAAATGAATACTAGTAAGAAAAGAACTTCTGAATGGGGTCCAGTATGCATAGGGGAGGAAGGGACCGATTTACCGGGCATGACCCTGAAGATCCATCTGGCTGGGGGGATCTCAGTACCCTGAACTAAATGGTCAGCCCATGGGGCCTATGGTTAGCTGTCTGCCCAGAGCCCCCAAAATACCCACTGAAGAGAATCAGAAGAACTGGCATGTGGAGTCTTCTGGATGCATAGGGGAGGAATTTTTCTCCCCCGCTCCCCCAGGGCTCAATTTAACAGGCATGGCCCTGAAGACCTGTCTGGTGTGGGGGGGATCTCAGTCCCCTGGACTAAGTGGTCAGTTCAAGGGGCCTATGGCTAGCTTTCCTGCCCAGAGCCCCCAACATTCCAGCTGAAGAGAATCAGAACTCAGAACTGGCATGTGGAGTCTTCTGGGTGAAGCTCTGCCTCTGTAGTTTGTGTATGCATAGGGGAGGAATTTCTTTCCCCCACCCTTCCCCCAGGGCCCAATTTACCAGGCGTGGCCCCGAAGACCTGTCTGGCTGGGGGGATCTCAGTCCTTTGGACTAAGTGGTCAGCCCAGGGAGCCAATGGCTAGCTGTCCTGCCCAGAGCCCCCAACATACCAGCTGAAGAGAATCAGAACTGGCATGTGGAGTCTTCTCATTTCTTAAATAGATGAGTTATTTATCTGTTGACCAGCACTGAGTTTACAAAACAAATGAATCCTTTTCTTTGTTTCTCTTTTCCTGTTTTTACATTTTCAGTAAAAGCTATTGGGTAGATAAAATAATTTGTATCTTTTTAATATGATAATTAAGTATATATATTTAAAATCATTAATACTCTGTTTAATGAAAATTTTATAAGCAGAATTTGAGTCTTCAAATTCTGTAATGAAACCAAGAGGTGGAGAGTTTGGAGTGATTAGATGGTGAAAGTAGAAGATATATGAATGAAATTCATATTCACATCAAAGAGGTGAGAGAAACAGAGATAGAGATCCCTTTTCTATTCCACTATGCAAAAATAAAATGAGAAGTGTTTGCCAAGAAGAGTTTTTTTTAATCCTATTGCATAGGCTTTCTTATTTGAACCTTTCACCTCCATCTCTCTGAAATTCTTTTTCTGTTGTTTAGAAGCCACAGACTTGGGGATATTTTCTGAGAGCAGCATACTTGGATCCATAATTGATATTATCAGAGAGGGCCAGAGTAATAATACAGAGTGAGTAGAGTGCTTGCCTTGCATGCAATAAACTTGGGTTTGGTCCCTGGTATTTAATATGGTACCCTGGACACTGCCAGGAATGGGTCCTGACTGTAGATCCACAAATAACTCATGGATATCACCAGGTGTGGCCCCAAAAAGAAAAAAAGAAAAGGAAAAAATAGCCTTTTTGAGACTTCCTTGACATTGTCCATGGGATGTAAAGATTAATCTGAGAAATTGTTCTGTTGCTTGGACAATGATAAAAAGATACAGGGTGAAAGCAAGCCACAGTGAAGCCTGTTGTCAAGGAGACAAAATCATCATGCTTTGTATGAAAATTAGGAAAAACGGATTTCAGCAGCAGTTTTCTATCACTGAACTATGAGTTGGAATATCATATTGACATTGTCGAGTGATTGGAGAAATAGTGACATTTTATTTATTTCTATTTCTCCTCTCTTACTGCTGAAAATAGCATCCTGATTTTAATCTGTTTTTGTATACTGGTAACATCTAAAAGACTACTAAGGTAAGACATACTAAAGTATCCTTGCTACACATTTTAAGGAAAAGACAAAATTTTGTTGTTGCCAAATCAGCATGGTATTGGAATAAGGATAGGTTCTCAGATCAGTGGAATAGGCTTGAATACTCAGAAAATGTTCCCCAGACATACAATCACCTAATTTTTGATAAAGGAGTAGGAAATCCTAAATGGAGCAGGGAAAGCCTCTTCAACAAGTGGTGTTGGCACAATTGGATAGTCACTTGCAAAAAATTGAACTTGGACCCCCAGCTAACATCATGTACGAAGGTAAAATCCAAATGGATTAAAGACCTCAATATCAGCCCCAAAACCATAAGCTATATAGAACAGCACATAGGCAAAACACTCCAGGACATTACAGGCATCTTCAAAGAGGAAACTGCACTCTCCAAGCAAGTGAAAGCAGAGATTAACAGATGGGAATATATTAAGCTGAGAAGCTTCTGCACCTCAAAGGAAATAGTGCTCTGGATACAAGAGCCACCCACTGAGTGGGAGACACTATTCACCCAATACCCATCAGATAAGGGACTAATATCCAAAATATACAACACACTGACAGAACTTTACAAGAAAAAATATCATCTAATCCCATCAAGAAATGGGGAGAAGAAATGGACAGACACTTTGATAAAGAAGAAATACAAATGGCCAAAAGGCACATGAAAAAAATGCTCCACATTACTAATCATCAGAGAGATGCAAATCAAAACAACTATGAGGTACCACCTCACACCCCAGAGATTGGCACACATCACAAAGAGTGAGAACAAGCAGTGTTGGCGGGAATGTGGAGAGAAAGGAACACTTATCTACTGCTGGTGGGAATATCATCTACCAAGGGTCTCAAACTCAATTTACCTGGGGGCCACAGGAGGCAAAGTCAGGGTGATCCTTGAATGCAAAGTCAGTAGTAAGCCTTGAACATTGAGGGGTGTGACCCAAACAACTAAAACAAAACAAAACAAAACAAAAAATGATTCCTCTAGGGCAGGGCCACAAAATGTGGCTTTCTGGAAATCAATATGAAGATTCCTCCAAAAAGTGGAAATTGAGCTCCCATATGATCCAGCTATACCACTAGTAGGAATATACCCTAGGAACACAAAAGTACAATACAAAAATCCCTTCCTTACACCTATATTCATTGCAGCACTATTTACTATAGCAAGACCCTGGAAAAAAGCAAGATGCCCCTCAACAGATGAATGGCTAAAGAAACTATGGTAAATATATACAATGGAATAATATGCAGCCGTCAGAAGAGATGAATTCATGAAACAAAATTTTCCTATACATGGATGTACATAGAATCTATTATGCTGAGTGAAATAAGTCAGAGAGAGAGAGAGAGATATGCAGCATGGTCTCACTGATTTATGGGTTTTAAGAAAAATGAAAGGCATTTTTGCAATAATTTTCAGAGACAAAGGAGAGGAGGGCTGGAAGTTATAGCTCACTTCATGAAGCTCACTATGAAGAGTGATGAGTGTAGTTAGATAAATAACTACATTGAGAACTATTCTAACAATGAGAATGAATGAAGTAAGTTGAAAGCGTGTCTAGAGTACTGATGGGGGTGGGGTGGGGAGGAGGAAGATTTGGGACATTGGGGATGGGAATGCTGCTCTGGTGAAGGGAGGTGTTCTTTACATGACTGAAACCCAACCATAAACATGTTTTTAATCAAGGTGTTTAAATAAAGATATTAAAAATAGAAAAGTAAAGAAAGAAAACTGAAAACAAAAACAGAACCAAAAATATTTAATAGAAAATAGTCCTGCATTTCTAAGGACTTCATCATATTTATGGTGGTTGTTTTCTGAATGGTCTTAAAGACTTGACATTTTTGTTGTAAACCACTCAGATTTAGTTTAGCTAGTGAAATTTCTCACACAGAGACCCACAGTTACCCCAGATTTCTATGGTCATAACTGACTAGCTGATGGACTTTCAGTGTCTAATTTGGTAGTAATCCTGCTTTACAAGGATGGGTTGGTTGCATGAGTGATGTAAAACTATTGCAAAGTTTAGGGATCAAATCAAAATATTATCCGTGGGTCAAAAGAACATTAACACAAACTAGTTACAAAATAACTACTTCACCAATTTTTGAAAAAAATTATCATAATCTAGATGATTAAAACTTCTAATTAAAACTGACTGCATATTTGCTATAAAGCAAATTACATTAAATATTACATATTTACAATTATTATATTTATATATATTTTGATAAATATCATTATATTGTTGTCTAACACCCCAAAACAACAAAAAATTACCAAGTAAACAGATTATAGACAGTCAAGTTAAATGAGAGTGATAATATAGGTTTTTCATAACAATTTAAATTTTAAATACATTGAATTCTAAAAAATGAGTTAAGGTTTAACAATAAGAATGAGATGACCAGAGCCATGCTTCTGGATAGAGTTACTATTTTCTGAATAAAGAAAACAAGCATCATGTAGAACAGTAAATGAGGATAGTGCATTGATAAATCTAACTAAACCTATTGATGAGAGAACTACTCTATTTATTTATGTGATTTTTTTTTTAACTGTGATGAATCAACTTGTTAGGCATGCTAGAAAATATTACATGAAGGTGTGATGCTACTGAGAAAATATTTTTACAAGGCTGTAAACTTTGGTCTCAGACTTCTCTGGTTTTGTTTTGTTTTTCTTTTTTTTGAGTCACACCCAGCTATGCTCAGGGCTTATTCCTGGCTTTACATTTAGGGCTCACAAATGCCCAGTTTGGGGTACCATCTGAAGTTCTGGGACGGAACTATGTGCAAGGCAAGCACACTACCTGCTATATTACTATTCTGGTCTTCAGACTTTTTTGAATATCTCATTATTGAGAATTTCTATAGACTGCATTTTGATCCTGAGGCACTATTTATGTTAGACCTCCCTTTGCTTGGCTTTTTATGTTAAAATTCTCTTTGGTTGGGAATCCGCTGAAGTATTATCTCCTTTCAGATTTGTATTCATGTTATAGCTGTGTGGCATTGTAAATATAATGTTCACAAACAGATGAAGTTGAACTTCTTTAAAACTTTTAATTTTTAAAAAATTATAATTGTTTAATTATAGTTTAGGTTGATGTTTTGAATAATGTTAACTTTTATGGTGTAGACCAGGGGTCTCAAACTCAATTTACCTGGGGGCCGCAGGAGGCAAAGTCAAGGTGAGGCAGGGCAGCATAAGGGATTTCACAAAAAAAAAAGTCCTCAAACGTCATTATTAACAGTTTTAATTATTTATTCTGAACATGAATAGAACATCGAGTGAAGATCATGAACAGTTCTTCTGAACATGGCATCTTTTGCCTATTCCTTGCTGCCAGAGACTTGACAGCGCTTCTTCTCACAAATCTGAACCACATTTGGCTTTAGAGAGGAAGCAGTTGAGACCTTCAGTATGCCTTGAAGATGATCATCATTAAGTCTAGACCTGTACTTTGACTTATTGAAGTTCAATGTGGAGAATACCTTTTCACACAAATATGTGCTCCCAAAAGGCACATGGTGCGCTTGAACATTTGGGAAAGCTCAGGGAAGCTGGGGGGCAATTCTCTCAAAAATTGCCCATGCATGTCTGCTTTTCCACTAATCTCTCTGAACTTGGCTTTGAGATCAGAGTTGCATTGCAGCTCAATGAGATCCATTGGAAGCACAGGAGGGGCACTTGCACATCAAAGGAAAAGGGGTCTACAAAAATTTGGAAAGTGGCTCTGTGCTTTTTGAAGTCTGAAAATCTGTGATTAAATTCCTTCTCTAGCTTAAAAATAGCATCAACATATTTCTCACCATTGAATGGTATGCCTGCATCCACAAGTTCCTTGCATGCTGGAAAATGGCAAAGGTTTGTCTGAGAGAGCTGGGATTTCCACAACACAAGTTTTGTGGAGAATGCTCTCACATTGTCATAGGCAGCACTGATAAGCTGCCCTGAGCCTTGTAACATCTTGTTTAGTACATTCAGCTTATGTGTGACGTCAACAAGAAAAGCTAAGTCCATGAGCCATTTGTGATTACTCAACTCAGAAACAGCATTCCCATCCTTCTCCATGAAGGCTTTCACTTCTTCTCTCAACTCAAAAAATCTTTTCAGGACATTTCCCCTGCTGAGCCAACGTACCTCGGTGAAATAGAGTACATCTCCATATTCTGACTCCATTTCCTCTAAAAAAAAAGCATGGAACCTCCTGTGCTTTAAGCTCCTGGATCTGATTTGGTTGATGCATTTCACAACAACAGACATCACATTGTCACATGGCAGGCATTTACTGTAAAGGGCCTGCTGATGGATAATGCAGTGAAGAGCAATGGCCTTCTCTACACCTTCCTCTTCAAGTTTTTTTTGAATAAGTGCCACCAGTCCATTTTTTCCTGCCTGTCATCGATGGCGCTCCATTGGTTATTATTCCAACAAACCTCTTCCATGGCAAACCTGCATTCTCAACAGCATCACACAGATGCCAAAATATCTCATTAGCGGTGGTCTGGCCATGCATTGGAATTATTGTCAATTCAAAATTACAATCAACACCACGGACATAAATTGTGAGCTGCACAGTGTCTGTTATATCTGTGTTCTTATCAAGAGCAACTGAGTATGCATCAAAACATTTGGCTTTCTCACACAGTTGATGATAAATGTCACTTGACATGTCAGAAATGCACTCTGCCACAGTGTTGGCAGAAAGGCTGATTTTGCTAAACTGACCTTTTTTTTCCGGACAGATAATACTTGCAGCCTGTAACATGCATTTTTTTTTAACAAACTATCCTTCTGTGAATGATTTCTCTGCCTTAGCAATCATCTCACTAACCATGTAACTAGCTTCGACTGATGCAACTTTCTCTTTGGTTGCTTTCTTGAAGAAATCTTGTTGCCTCATTAGACATGCTTTAAGACTGGCAACCCGCTTGGCTCTCTCATTTCCTTGATATTTTGCACATTCCTCAGCATGCTTAGTTGAATAATGGCGTTTCAAGTTGTATTCCTTGTGCACTGCAACTTTCTCTGAGCAAATAAGACATGTGGGGATGTCCCTGTGCTCAACAAAGAAATACTGCGTCTCCCACTTTTTCTGAAATGGTCTGTGCTCATCATCAATCTTTCTCTTCACTGCAGGCTTTGACGAAGTCAGGATGAAGGTATGACAAAATCTAATTCTGTAATAGACTCTCCGGCCTCCAGTACTGCAAGGGACAGCGGGCAGGAGCAGTGGAAATGATGTTTGCACTATATGCAAAGTAATCATGATGATTCGCTTACCAAATATTCGCAATAAAAAATCGCATTAGGAAGAAAAAATCACTAAAAATGGCATTAAACTTCTGCATACTCCAAACGAAACTACTCGGGGTATGCGAAAATTTAATGCAATTATTTTCTTACTAATGCGATTTTTATTGCGATTATTCGGTAAGTGAATAATCTCAAATACTGTGATATTTGAAGGCCGGCCACGGGCCACAAAATGTTGTACAGGGGGCAGCTAACTGCCCACAGGCTGCGAGTTTAAGACCCCTGCTTTATTGTATATCCCACTAAATCCCCTAACAATCTTAAATATTTTAACTGAATAAACTCTATTAGATATTTATGTTATATCTTATGTTTTTTAGAATTATTAATCATAGAAGAAACTTTTTTTATAGTTAACCAAATAAAAGTTTTAGATGGTAACAAAAGTAATGCATCTTTTTTTTTCTGTTTGATGCACTGCATGTCTTATTTAGTGCTGGATTTAGATTAACTGTATTTCCAACAAATTAAATTTTTTTTTTACAAACTGTCACTTTAGGGTCCAAAATTACTTGTCACTTTTAGAAAGCAATTTCTAACTCTTCATAACAGTTCTATTGCTTATATTGCTGATATCCTTTTCTTATCAGAATAAAGGGATATATGGAGAAAACTATTGTGAATACTGTCAATCTTTTTGAGTTATTAATTCCTAAAATGTTAAAGATATGAGTCAGTATTCATTTTGTTAAAATATTTTCAAATGTTGAAATTAAATATTGCATAATTATGAGAAGAATATTGATCAAAAGTTAAACCCATAAAGTTATGGATATTATTCTAACATTTCTTTCTTTTTTTTTTTTTTTTTTTTTGGTTTTTGGTTTTTGGGCCACATCTGGCAGTGCTCAGGGGTTATTCCTGGCTGTCTGCTCAGAAATAGCTCCTGGCAGGCACAGGGGACCATATGGGACACCAGGATTCGAACCAACCACCTTTGGTCCTGGATTGGCTGCTTGCAAGGCAAATGCTGCTGTGCTATCTCTCCGGGCCCTATTCTAACATTTTTATGATATTATTTTATATTGAACACCAATGAATGGCATTAGTGTAAAGAAAGTAAAATTAGTAGAATTAGGGGCTGGAGAGATAGCACAGTGGTAGGGCCTTTAGATTATTATTTAGATATACATGGAGACTTATCTATTAAGTTCTTTCCTTAACACAATGGAGTGAATATATATTATGAACACTGTTTTGGGTCAGCTATCACTAGCAATTCTATATATTGCAAGAAAAATATTATCAGAACCTCATGAAAGAATGACTTCTAGTAATCAGAATGTATCTAATAATTCTTTCTAAATTTTGTATTCCTTTAACACTAATGTTAAATTTGCAAAACTAATGACTAACCATACATATAAAAAAGATCTATATTTGTATGATATACATATATATATATAAGTTTCTGGCCAGAGAGATAGCACAAGCAGTAATGCTTCTGCCTTGCACTCTACTCTAGGATGGACTGCGGTTTGATCCCCTGGAGTCCCATATGGTCCCCCGTGCCAGGAGCGATTTCTGAGGGCATAGCCTGAACATTGCCGGGTGTGACTGGAAAACCAAAAAACAAACAAACAAAAAACTATACATCGTACATATATAAACATATATATGTCTACATGTGTGTCTATATATGTATTATATAGATGCATAGTATATATCAAATGCTTATATAACCTTATGTAACAAAAATCAATACTTATTAATAAAAATAAAAATATCCATCAATATTTTGAAAGACGAGATGCCAGACTAAAGATTTCTGACCAATAAGCACATAAAAATGATACTCACTACTGATTATTAGGGAAATCAAATCAAAATTACAATTACATGTAATCACATTACAATTACATGTAATCACATTAGGGATGTCAAGAAAAAAATAAACTTTTACTCTCTGCTGGTAGAAATGTGAATTGGTTAAGACCATATAAAAATAGTATGAAGATTTCTCAAAATATATCTACCATAAGACCCACTAACTGAATTATAAATTAAATATCTATCAAAAGAATGCAATAAATGTCAATTCAGAAATACCTGTGATCTTTTGAGGCACAGTTTACAAAAGCTAGTATCTAGAAATAGTTCATGTGCCCAATGACAGATGACTAACTAAAGATGAATATATGTAAATTGGAAGTAAAAATAAAAGTTTTTCTTGTCTTTTGCTATAAAATAAAACTGTAGGGCACAAATTAAGCAAAGTCATAAAAAGAAAGACAAATACTGGCTAATATTATTTATATGATATAAAAGAAGCAATGAGAGGAAATCGAGAATGGGTAAAAAAAAAGTAATCCCTTAGACTCTTATAACATAATTTAAGTTCCAAGAGTGGGGGTCAGACTGAAAAATCCATGAGTGAGGTGTGTTGGTGGAAGAACACATTGATATTGTTACTTTGGTTGTGGGCATTGTATTGCAATATTGTACTTGTAAAATGTGTTACCACTCATGTTCTTATAAACCAATAATAAATCAACAGAACATAAATTAAAAATATAGAACTTGATTATTAAAATATTATCAAAATTATTAACATTTTATTAACTCTACTTTCACTTACATTCCTATATTTTGACTATATAAATTACCTCATAGACAAAATACCTATCTCTCAGCAAGCAGTACTAAAATGGTAAAGAATTTGAATCTTGAAAAACTCGAGGAGCATTTACTTATCTAGAGATACAAGAATTCTATAACTGGAAATTATATCAAAATGTAAGGAAAATATAAGTTATTCTTTCCCAAATAATATATAATGCCCGAGCTGCATGCGGCTCCCGGCCAAAATGAATGCAGCTCTTTGCCTCTTATCATGATTTTGTATACTGTGGCTCTTTGCCAAGTTTGGATTTTGTTCTGCTGCTTCTGAGGAGGGACCTCTGAGGAGAGATCTCCGAGCACTAGTCCTGCCCCAGGCTGCATCCTCCCGTCTCACATCTCTTGGAAACAACTGCAGGGGCCAGTGAGAGGGGGACCTGTGTGTCACATGTTGGGTCACATCTTGCCGTGAGTTCTGAGTGTGGAGGACGCAGCACACCCTCACCATCACTGCAGGATTTTGACCCTCACTCAAAATGGCAAAATGCAATATGTGTTTAGAATATTATTGTTAAAATTAGATGCTTTTATGTGTGTCTGTTTTGGAAGGTCACTGCGTGGTGTGGCTCTCTGACTCTCACAGTTTAAAATTTTGGCTCTTTGTGTCAAACTTGTTTGCCACCCCTAATATAATGTAATGTCCAAAAATGTTGCAGGAACAATTGTTTTAATATTTACTTAGCAACTTGTTATGACAGGCATTTGTCATGGGTTGACTCAAACTTTGACTCTAAATTATTCTACAATAGATCACTACGTATCTTGACTACAGAGTGCTATGGACTTAATGAGATTCCCATCTGACTCTTTCTGTAGCATTAGTGCAGGAAAAAGTTTTTCTTCTCCAAGGATGTATTGGTGACTTTTATTATCTCTTTTAACCACTAATGGTTTTTTAGTAGGGCATAAAAAATATTTGTTGAAAGGACTAAGTGACCGGGCTAAATACAGCCATAAATATAGTGGAAATTTAGTAGTGGTAGTTTTGTAAATAGAACTCCCATACCTTCCAGAAGAAGGAATGTTAGAGTAAAAGTCAGAAAGCCAGAATTTGGATAGGTATCACTTGCTCATCAAAACATGGCCATGTCAAAGTGGAGACAGAAATCTAGAGGAGTATAAAGAAATCTATACAAAAGTCAAAGAGGGAGCTCTGAATATATTTGAAAATATTAGGCATATTAAGGGGACAAAATAATATCAGGAAAAATATAGAACTTTTCTTCCACAATCAAATTCTAAAAATGACTCCAAGCTATCAAATATGATATAGAAATGAATCATTTAGGCAAAGGGAGTAACATTATTGAGTTTAACACAGCTATCAGGAAACACTTATTATTATCTCAAAACTGAATTCTGAATGACATAAACTTACAGTGAATGAAAATATATCAAATGTACAATCAAATAAAAAGGCTATAGCTTCACTAAATTCTGCCATTTACCTTTTCCAACCTAAATTGAATCAAGTAGATTTGTTTTAAAGAAATAATTTATTATAGGGAATAAACTCTCTGTAAGCTTAAAATCTCAAGGCAACATTGAAGTTTTCTTTTTTTCCTGAACACAAACCACTGTTTTATAGGATTTTTTTTTTTAGATAAGATTTGGGGCCATACCCAAATCATTCCTGGAGGGTCAAGGGACCATATGAAATGAAGAAAATCAAACTCAGGTCATCAGCATGCAAGGCAAGCATTATGCTCATTATTCTCTCTCTAGGCCCTAGTAACAGTTCCTATTTTATTACAAGTATACCAATATGGCACTTAACTATCTCATTCTTCCATACTCTTTCAAATTAAGGGCTCATGTTTTTCTAGTTTCTTTTCCTGCCTTCTTTGTTTAAAAGCAGTACTTCCAAATACTGCCCCCTGTATGTGTGTGCACATAGGGGTGGGTTAATAGAGGGAGGGAGGTGGTGGTACGGGATTAATGGGAAAAAAATAGCCTTGGAAGCTAATGCAGGTGCTCTATACACTGCTGAAAGACAGGTTTCCAAAAAGAGATGAATGATTTTTTTTTGCCTAAAAAGGAGGCTAAAAAAGTTTGGGAACCTTTTGAAAGCTAAAAGCAAGTGTGTGTGTGTGTGTATGTGTGTGTGTGTGTGTGTGTGTGTGTGTGTGTGTGTGTGTGTGTGTGTGTGTGTGTGAAAACAATTTTTATTGAAAGATATTTAGAGAAGTGTGAGGTCTTTGTCTAGCATTCTCTGCACAGGGAAAGTCCTAAACTCTGGAAGTTCCTTCCATATTCCTACAGGACCTTTAAAATCTCCTATAGCTTATTCCACTTTTCTGAAAGCTTCACATTTCTCTCATGGAACCTTGTGGTTTGGTATCTTCTGCTCCAAAGAGCTCAAGATTCGCATCTTAAAGGCATGTGTTTTTCATGCCTTTGTCTTTTTTCAGGGCTATTTCCCAAAAACCTATGACCAGGCTTTCTACCTATCTGCCTGTAATATTTTCCCGCTAGAGATTTCACCCTCTTAAATCTTTAAGGCCCTCAGCTACCTATAGTAAGGAAGTCAAATACATTTCGGAACCTCTGGAAAGCAAGGGTTCAAAAGGAATAAGAACACAGAAATAAAATAAGTATGAAAATTAGTAGATAAAACCAATCTTTAAAATTCTATTAGTAAGGTACCAGGAGTAAGTCAAGGCAGTTTCTTGTGTTCACATGAGATTATTTGCCCCCCATTTATACCTTCTACTGCCTTGCTTTGTTCAATGCTAATTCACATCAGGTAGGTACTAGCCTAAAGCATTTCTTCAAATGAATCAATTTGAGTTAACTAATTTAACCACTTTTTTCCTTCTAAACTTGTTTCAGTTCAAGGATTTGCTTGCTTTATATTTTCATTAAACCTTTTTTTATTTTGAAACTTTTAGCTCTTTCAATTAGCCTAGGTTTTTTTTTTTGTTTGTTTTACTGGGGGCACACCTGGCTGTACTTAGGGCTAGATTTGTGCTTAGAGGTGAGCCCTGCCTGGAAGTGCTCAGGAGATACAGTAGTGCCAGAGTTTGAACAATGGGCAGCTGACTCATAGGACAGAGACTTACCCTTATTATCAGTCTATCATCTATGCATTTTTATCCTGAGATATTTAATATTTTTAATCATATTTTTGAAGGATGGGGTTGACTCTCCAGTGGTGTTCAGAGCTTACTCATGGCTCTGCTCTCAGGAACACTCTTGGTATGTTTAAGGAACCACATAAGGTATTGAGAATTGAGCACAGGTTGGCTGTGTGCATGGGCACACACTATTCTTTGTTCACTGGGGCCTTTATTTTTAATGCCGAATTTTGCATTCTTTTTACATTTTTAATAGGTCTTTTATAAGGTACATTTTTTGCAAATAATTTCTCTCTTTTATGACTTGTTTTCTATTCTATTTAATTTGTCCACTACAAAGGAGAATATTTTTAAATTAATGACTTGCAGCTTATTAATTATTTCCTTCCTGAATGATGCCCCTAGTGTGTGTCTAAACATTATATAACATATTCAAGGTCATCTGAGTTTTTCTTCTAATTATCTTATGGAAGTTTTATACCTTATGCTTTACATTTAGATTTATCATTAACTTCAAATTAGTTTTGTGAAGGTTATAAGGTCTGCAACTAGATTCATTTGTTTACATGTGATGAATTTGTTTCAAGCACAAGTTTAAAGGCAATCCTATAATGTTTTTTCTTTTTTTCCAATTATGAGTATAATAGCTTATAGCCCAACACTTTCTATCAAAAGAAATTAGCAAGGATATCCTTTTTAAAACAAACAAACAAACAAACAAAGCAAAAAACACTCCAACTTATTACAGAGACTGAGGATCTGAAAGCCAAGACAAACTTAGAAAAAAATTATTAAGCTGAGCCAACATTTCTGGGTTCACAAGGAAGTTATTCATTAATCCAGAAATAAAATTACATATATACAAGTGAAATTAAAACTAATAAAATTGGGGCCAGCGTGGTGGCGCTAGAGGTAAGGTGTCTGCTTTGCCAGCACTAGCCTAGGACAAACAGCATTCGATCCTTCGGCATCCCATATGGTCCCCCAAGCCAGGAGTGACTTCTGAGCGCATAGCCAGAAGTAACCCCTGAATGACACCGGGTGTGGCCCAAAAACCAAAAAAAAAGAAAAACCTAATAAAATTGAAATAATGAACTAATAAATTTATATTATATTGATTGTCAAACTATACTCAATGGTGCTTAGGATTCACTCCCAGTTCAATACTCCTAGATCAGTCCTGGAGGATTTGGGAGTATTTAAATAAAAAGGGAAAAAATAAAAAAGATGATTTCAAAAGATTCAAGTAAATTCTTTATACTGGCAATAACAAGAATCTCAAACATCACTTTATTTAAAATTTTTAATATCATACCAAATTCGTTTGATTTGTGATATGTTTGGTATTTTCCATTTTAATTTAGTTGATTCCATGCTTTCTCCAGCCAAAACTTGCTTACAAATTAAGCCAAGGTATTTTCACACCGTCCTCCTGATTTTCAATGGTAAATTCATATTAGAAGGGATTCTTTTTTATTTTTCTTGTCACAAAAACACACAGACAGGTGGCAAACACGCTATCTTTTGCAGTTTATTAACTCTAAATCTACCCAAAACAACCTAAAACCAGCCTTCCATTGGCTTTATCAATCAATGGTTTACCTTCCAACAGAATAAAATTTCAGATACATTTAATAAAAAATAGGGTTTTCTATCCAGAGTCTAAACTTATCCATCATAATGTCCAATGTACTGTCAAAAGCCAATAAACTTTGACAGATAGCTGAGATGGAAAACTCTATAGAAGCTATCCCATACTGATCCAACTGTCTGAATTAGCAGCAAAAACTTCAAAACACTTTTAGCAAAGTTGGTGTACTGATGACTGAAACTTAACAATAAACATTTTTGTTCCACAGTACTTCAACAAAGAAATTATTCTAAAAAATTTTTAAAAATAAATAAAAATAAAAATTCCTTATTGACTCAAAAATATGTAAAAAAGTATTTTCAGGAAATGATGGCAGAATGACGACTCCTAAAAAGAGAAATAAAAAGTGCTATAATACTAGAAGATTTGTTTTCAAAGAGCATTCTTTAATTTGTTGATAATAAACCAATTAAATCAAACTAGTGGCCATATGTGTCAGCATAAACACCAGTTGGGTCAAAGAAAGATGCTACATTTTACAGCCAAGACAATTTACTTCTCTACTCTCTTCCTGTCTGGCAGAGTTGGCCTTGAATATGATTCTCTTCTGGGACAAATCCAGGTAGATGATAGCTCAAGCCACAAGGCAGGTGGCTTTCATGCTTCCATGAATGGCTGAAATTAAATATTAACCACAGTACTGTCAAATTATGACAGTAGCCCTTCACACTCATCTTCTAGTTTATCTTTAACCGATGATACTGCAAATAACTTTCTGTTTCTATAGAATCAGGTATGACATTAGTTTTATGTTATCTTTATAAAATAACTGCCCCTCAGATAGAAGATCTCAAAAGATTGCATGTCCTCAGAACCTGAAAAGATTGCTCAATAGTGAATTGGTAAAAAGCCTAAGCTTTATTAGAAAGGAATGGCATTAGCTCTGAGCTGAGAGACTCTGAGCATATGGGGGTACCAGGTGATCTATTTACTTTGCAATTATCTACAAGTGCATGGCTAAAAAATAATTGACAACTCCCTAGGCACTAGATGGTGATTTGTTTCACAATTTTAACTGCAAAATATAGCCTATATCCAACTCTGATCTCAGAGACCTTTGAAAGAACAGATGAGTATCAGTGAAATACAAATGCCTGCATATTTGAATCAAAATTCTACCATGCTCCAGAATTTTTAGAACTCTATCAAAATATATTTAAAGTTATTAATTTCTATTTACATCAACCCAGTCTTTGAAGTCCCATGTTTCTCATGCAAAAGACAATACCGTTTACAGGGTAATATTCATAGTTATGTTGTGACATTCTCTTAACACTGACATCAGCTATGGCAGGGTAAGAGGTGAGCAGTCACCAGGCTAATCAGTTGGCTTTAATTCAGACACAACTGTTTAGATCCATCTTTAATGATATCAAAATCTTTAGAAATTCTTCTAGATCCCATTATGATAGGTCAGTCTATTTTTAAAAAAATGTGTATATTTGGATATAACTAACATTCTTAAAATGGATATAGTGAAACTATAGTCCATAGCCAGTTATTATAAAAAATGTATACTGCTATTATCCAAAGAGGACATAAAATAGGCTATTTTCTGTGTGAAATAAAGAAAAAACTCATAATATGGAACATTTATAGTATAGCATAGGAAAATCCTGATGATATATATATATGTATATATATATAATTTAAACTATTTTGTCTAAATTGCCATTTGAAAACTCACTAATAAAACTTTATTAACCATGTCATCATAGACCAAAATGTCACTTAAAAATACAATATCGGTATTCAAGCTGACAAAGTAAATCTTAAACTTTAGGGTGAATGTTGATGAAATCTTAGAAATCCTACAAAAATTTTACATAAGTTTATTGCTGTCTTTAAAAGGAAAAGTTAATTATCAAGATTTCAGCTTTTAAAAATTTTGTTCATAAACTTAATAATACAAAACTTTGTTTAATGTGGATCCTATAATTTTAATAAATGATTAATTGATAAATTTACATAATATCAAATTAACCACTAATTTAATTCTTAAGCTTAATAAGGGGAAGTATTAGTTCTGTCTTATGTTCAAAGTTATAATACATTTCTAAACTTAATTGGTGTATCTTATTAAAGATGTTTAAATTGAGTTATTTTCCAAAACAAAAAAAATACAGAATATTTTTTCCCTAAGATTTTAAGAAAGCTATTGGACTGTTAGAATGGCCTTTGTGATAACCATAATGTCAAGTGCACTTGTCTCTAGGAGTTACAACAATCTCTTGAGTTACTTAAGAAAAATTTATTATTGGGCCCGGAGAGATAGTACAGTGGCGTTTGCCTTGCAAGCAGCCGATTTAGGACCAAAGGTGATTGGTTCAAATCCCAGTGTCCCATATGGTTCCCCGTGCCTGCCAGGAGCTATTTCTGAGCAGACAGCCAGGAGTAACCCCTGAGCAACGCTGGGTGTGGCCCAAAAATCGAAACAATTTTTTATTATTATTATTTTTATTTATCATTATTGATTATTATTATTATTTTGGTTCAAGAGGATCATATTCTGCAATGGTCAGGACTTACTCCAGGCTCTGCATTCTGGGCTCATTGATAGTGCTCAGAGCTGATATCTAGTACTGTTTAGGTACTTTAACCCCTGTACTAATCTTGCAATCAAATAATATACATATTTAATAAAACCACTGCTATTAAAATTTATTATGTTTACTACCCCTGTGACCATTTTTAACAAACATTTTTTTGTCTGCCCTGCAAACTTTCAGACAAATTGACAGTAAGTTGATAATAACTATCAAATTACTTACAAAAAAATTATCAAGTAGTTTCAGGATACCAAAAATAAACTTGAATCAGCTTCCAAAATAAATAGGATGGAAAAAGCTCAGAATACTGAAAGAGGTGACTTAAAATATAGAAAAAACTAATTTCTTCTGTTTGTTTCTTTATCCCAATTGTCAAAACATTTCCTAGGACTTTTTGATTTTCCCCTCACACTCCAGTATTTAAAATGTGTGCTATGACAACTGACTTTTTCCAAGATTTTGACTTATAAGAAAAATAATGTACAGTAAAATGCACATGGCAGAACAACAAGAAGATAACTGTTTGAGAAAGATATTAGTCTTCTGTGTAGTTTTTATTTATTTATTTATTTTGTTTTGGGGCCACACCTGGCGGTGCTCAGGGGATACTCCTAGCTGTCTGCTCAGAAATAGCTCCTGGCCGGCACGGGGGACCATATGGGACACTGGGATTCAAATCAACCACCTTTGGTCCTGGATCAGCTGCTTGCAAGGCAAACGCTGCTATGCTATCTCTCCGGGCCCTGTGTAGTGTTTATAACTGACTAGATACAATTCATTCATTCTTCCTATAATGAGTGGGATATCACTTGGAATGTATCACTCAGAATATATCACTCACAACATGTGCAAAAGTACCCAGATTGAAGATTAAAATGAGGATTGTCTGCCCAAGGCTTGATAAAGAATGACTGTAAAGGGAAAGATAGGATCTCTATAAAAATAAAGACCATAAAACAGTTGAAAACACCCCATTGGGTTCCATGCTGTTTTCAAAGAAGAAAAAATAAAATTACTTATTCATTCAATCGCTTTGGGATCCAATCTATAAAGAATCTATAGTGCCTTCAAAAAGAAAGTCATTATATTCGGAGAGTTAAATCCAGAAAGATAGGCTATATGCCAAACAGATAGCACCGCACCTGCTAAGAGAATAGACAGATTGAGGTTACTTGGATCTACATTAGAGAAATGTTTAGATGTTTCCCTACATCATACAGAGAATTTAAAGGTCAAGGCAAGAGTTTGTAAAATAATGATGATATATTTTGCTAACATGTAGGTAGTTTTATGCACACTGACTTTTCTTCATTCTCCCAGTCCCAATCCCACCAGGAGGGGAAAGATTGAGTGATCCAGCTGGGTTATTACATATCAAAGGATAGGTTTAAAGAAAGGAGAAAGTTGGGGGAATGCCTTTGTTTGAGGTTAATAGCTGGGTGCCATCTTACAATTAACTGTGTTGCAAAATAAAACTCAGTAAATTTTGTAGAAATATAAAATAGATGGTTCAATTAGATAAAACTGTATTGTTTATCATTTAATGAAATATTAAAGAGCAGGAAAATATAATCCATGGTAAGGAAAAAAACAGCCTAGAAATGGCATTCATGTTATGATAATACAGGAAGTATTATTTTAATAATTATATTCTATATTTTCAAAATTCTAGAATTAATATACTAAAAGATGACACCAATTTTTTTTGCAAGTAAGTGTTTAATTGCTTGTTATGGAAGATGAACAAACAAACAAAAAACAACTGTGAGTTTGAAGACATGACAATAGAAACTAGTCAAAATGAAACTCACAGTATTGGAAATTCTGAAAGTGCCTTAGCTGTGACTCAATAGTAAAGCATATATCTTGTATGCATGAGTATGATAAGGAAGGAAGAAAGGAAGGAAGGAAGGAAGGAAGGAAGGAAGGAAGGAAGGAAGGAAGGAAGGAAGGAAGGAAGGAAGGAAGGAAGGAAGGAGGATGGAGGGAGGGAAGGAAGGAGGAATGAAGGAGGGAAGGAGGATGGAGGGAGGGAAGGAAGGAAGGAAGAATGGAAGGAAGGAAAGGAGGCGAGAGGGAGGGAAGGAGAGTCTATCTTGAGGTTTTTCTGTTCTTTTCTGTCTCTTGGGAACACTGTTTTTTAAACTTTAGTCAACATGATCACTAGAGATTTTAGGAAGAATTTCAATCAACTTCAAGTATTAATAATCACCATGACAGTCTGCAAATTCTTTCCGAACAAAAATATATAGCTCTAGTGATAATGACATTGTTTCCCATGTCTCACAGATAGATTTTGCCCTCCATTATCTGATGTACAGTGTCTTGAAAACTATTATTTAGTGTAATTTTCTGGTTGTTTTACATGACAGGTTAAATCTAATCCCTGTTAGCCAGAACATCCCTTTTAATCAACACGTCAAATCTAAACCCTGTTAGTCAGTAGTGTAATTCCATGTGAGTTCAACCAGTCAATTTTAGTGTTTAAGTACCTCTGAAGTGGTATTATTTTTTTTGTCACATTAATCATTCTTGAGTTAGGTAAAATTCGGCATGCAAAAAGAAACATTGCCTTTCCCTTTATGTAGACACTATAGGAACAATGTGGACATAGCATCCTTTAGTTTTAATTTCAAATGGTGGAATGTTTAACACCCTTCACTTTGCTTCATGGTTCCACAGAAGTCTTTCCTAAGTCACTTTTAAATGGTGGAATCAAACCAAAAGATATTTGATCTTGAGATGGCTATGAACAGCATCAATATCATCAAAGGAACATAGAAGAAATAAACCAGATCAGGGAGAACAGATGAGGGAGTTAGTATCAGAGAGTAAAATAATGGAGCTGGAGAGATAGTACAGTGGGTAGAGTACTTGCCCTGTACATGGCTGACACAGCATTAATCCTCCACATACCATATTGGCCCCAAGTTTCTCCAAGACTTAATGGGAGTTAGCTGGATGAAGAGCCAGGAGTAAGCTCTAAGCACCTCTGGTTATGACCCAAAGCCTCCCCTAAAAATAAATAAAATTCCAAAATAAAAATTTAAACTAAGCAAAATTATTTTTTATCAACATAGGAGTAATAGCAGCAAAATCTGTGATTCACCAGTGATTGGATGCTTTTCTCTAGTTTATTCTACCCAGAATTTATGAATATGGTGTGGAAGAAAATTTAATGAGCATTTCTAAACACAAATTTTAGAACTGGAATCAAATAAATTATAACCTAACTATGAGAGATTTACAGCATAATTTTATTAACAGACAAGAACCTATAATCATAAAAGACACAAAGTGAGAAATTTTGATAAATTTTTTAAATTGTAAAAAAAAGAATTTTGAATCTGTAAAAAGGATAAGAATTCTGAAAGAAGAGGGGCAAGTTAAGAGAAAATTCAAAGAACTGCTACAACTATTTCAAATTTAGTAAAGATATGGATTTATTAATTCAAAAAGTTCAAATCCCAGACTGCAGAATACATAAAATACTAAGCCTACGTGCATTAAAGTCAAGTTATTAAAAGTTAAAGATGAAGAAAAAAATTCTTTAAAGCATAGAAGAATAAGAAATAATTTTGCATACAGAGAACAAAAATTTGAATGGTCAAAACCTTTCTTATTGGAAATTCTGAAGGCCGAAAGTCAAAATAACACCTAAAATGTACTGAAAGTGAAAAACTGTCAACCCATAAAATGAAAATATTCTTCAAAAATAAAGGTAAAAAGATATTTTCAAAAAAAAAGATAAGAAATATTACATCATTTATTAGACTATTATAACTATTTACTAATATTTACCAATATTAAGGAAACTAACAAAGGGAAGTTTTGATACACTTTTGGTTCCTTGCATCAGTGTGGGACAAATAATTCTAAGCACAGCTGTACAGCTTCCAAACACATATAACTCCAAATAGATTTGTCTACTCAAGTTTTCATGGGTAATGAATTTATATCATCCTGTAAATTATTTCTTCATACTGTACTCCTTTGCTAGTTGTTTTTTTTTTTTTTTGGGGGGGGGGCAAATAGCTACACCTGGCAGTACTCAAGGGTTACTTCTGGCTCTTTACTCAGGAATTACTCCTGGCTGTGATTAGGAGAGCAAATGGGATGCTGAATCAAACTCAGGAGAGCTGTGTACAAAGCAAATTTTGTACTATTGCTCTGGCTCTGTACTCCTTTAACACAAGCTCCTTAAAAGAATAGTCATTCCTAATATTTTTTTGTCCCTGGGACAAAGTATGTAAGAGATGCTCAATGAGTTATTGTGAAATAAAATGAATTCTGGACATATTTATGAAAAACTGTTGACTACATAATTTAAGGCCTAGTAAATAATTAGAAACTACTTATTTTAAAAAGCATTAAGAAATTTAAGATGACAATTGAAGAGTAATAGAACAACCCAGGTCCCTCTAAGCAGGGACTTTGAGATTCCCACTTACTCAATAAGCCTGTTCTGCATTCATGTTCTCAGCCAGTGGCTTTCAGTTCTCTTTCTGAGTAGAAGTTATTTAGAAATGATTTTATTGCATAACTTTAAAAATAACAAGTATACAAAGGCAGTAAGCAATAACTGTTGGCCTATTACCTACAAAGCAGTAAAGAGCAATGAGAATTTCCCAATAAGAAATACAAAATAGAAAATTACCACAGAAGTGTGAAAGCAATAAAGGTACAAAATTTTAGGAGAAAAAAAATTTGTTGCCTTTTTTTCTTCTTATGTACATCTATCTATATCTTTTTTTTTGTTTTGTTTTGTTTTTGTTTTTTGGGCCACACCCAGCGTTGCTCAGGGGTTACTCCTGGCTGTCTGCTCAGAAATAGCTCTGTCAGGCACAGGACCATATGGGACACCGTGATTCGAACCAACCACCTTTGGTCCTGGATCGGCTGCTTGCAAGGCAAACGCCGCTGTGCTATCTCTCCAGGTCCATCTATCTATAATAAATTATATTCACTGAAATGTTTATTTAACTGAAATATCTTAAATTATTAAAATCTTCTATATTTGCATAATGCACTCTAATGTTAAATATCAAATATTTTAAAGTACAATGAAATGTGCCTGAGATGAAACACATTTATGATATTTTAAATCTTTCATGATTTGAAAGGTTTTAAGGGCTGGAGAGATAGTGGGTGAGTAAAGTTTGCTTTGCAATGATCAACCTGGGATCAAACTTTGGAACCCCATATGTTCCCTAAGCTCTATCAGGAGTCATCCCTGAGGTCAGAGTCAGGAGTAATATTTGAGCACAGGAAGGCATGGTCCCAAAACATAACAGAAGGTCATTATGACTTTCAAGGGCATTTTTCTAAGGTACCCATTTCTCTTAACAGCAGTCAGTGCAGGATATTGAATTTATCAGTTTCTATCACTCATGCCATGTTATTAACATTAGGCCATAAAGAAGTCTTTTTGTTTTATTTATTTAGTTTCTACCAACTTCATACCTGGCATCAAATTAACTACTTTCCAATCACTGTTCAGTTCTATCCATTGTATATCTTTGTTTGTCTTACTCTAAAAATAAAAAATATAATTCGCAGAATTTAGATGAATGGATCTAAATAATGAATGGAAATGTATAAATTCATCTTGGTAAATGATTTCATGTTATTTAAGATAGATATTTATTCTATGTTTTCTAATACATCTATATATTAGTATAAGCATGGATCATGATTTCTAAACACTAACTATATAGTATCCTTAGATTATGTCACCATAGTTTATTTTTTGTTTTATTTAGTGTGAGATCTAGTCAGTTCAACAAGAACATAGCTTAATAGGACTGAGCAATTGCATGCTTCACATGCAGGAATCAATGATTTGGTTAGTGGCATTGCATGACACCCCCCCCCCCAAGGACTGCTATTATGATTCCAAAGCAAAGCAAAACAAACAAAACAAAGCAAAACAAACTAAACAAACAAAACACCCATTTATTCAAATCAGTTTTGAGAGACACTAACAAGCTTTATTAAAAGATCCATGTGTTAGCGGGAGAGAAAATTATCTTTATCCTCCAAGGTTTTTCTAGGTTGGCAAATAATTTTAAAAATCAGATTAAGGGTTGGAGCGATGGCACAGCAGTAGGGTATTTGCCTTGTATGTGGCTGGCCTAGAATGGACCGTGGTTCAAATCCCCTGGTGTCCCAAATCTCCAGGAGTGATTTCTGAGTGCATAGCCAGGAGTAACCACTGAGCATCACTGGGTGTGACCCAAAAACCAAAAATAAAAATCAGATCAACAAAAATGCTTACTAATAGCACATACAGTTTATGTAAATAGGAGAGAGCCACCAATAAAATTAAGTAATCCAGCAAGATAATTTCAGTCACCTCCATACATAACTTCAGCTAGAAATGAAAAATGTTTGGGTGTAGGAAAAGGAAGGTCATATGTTGGAGGTAACTGGTAACTATACACATATAACATACTACCAAAAAGCAACCTTCATCTGGCCTTTTTAGTTCCTTGTATGAAATAACTCCCATACCAGAGACATTGTTAGAATCAGAGGTTTTTCAATCCTACACATGAATTGAAGCAGCTGCATGCCATCTAAAAAGAAGAAATGAGCAACAGAAAATTAAAGGCTTTTATAGTCAAAACAAGTGGAAATATGAAAATTAAAATCATTTTAAGCAAAGCCACATTTTCTTAGGGGAAATAAAGTTTTTTGGGGGGTACAGGTTATCATAAAATACTATCCAGGAAATTCCAGTTTGGTTTAATTTTACTTAGAATTAGTACAGTAGGTAAGGAGCTTACACTGCTTACTGCGATATTTGGTTCAGTCTCCAGCAGCACATATAGTCCCCAGAGCATTGCCAGGAATGTTCCCTGAGCCAGGAGTGACCCCTGAGCACTGGTAATAAAAGTCCAGAAACAAAAATTAAAAATTAAATTAAGTTCTACTTTTGAGAGTTACCAAAACTACATTTAGATCAGGAAATACATTTGATTAGGTTTAACATAACAGAATTAGTTTTGAGATGGTTGAGATTCTATAGTTTTGTTCCATGTAGATCTTTCATCAGAAAGAATCTTGTTATTTTTAGTACTGTCCTTTTACTTTTACAATTTTTTATCAATGCATCAAATGCCTTTTCCTTAGAATTTGTAAAATTATTATACAGATACATCATATATAAAAGGCTCAAAGATTCTTACTACAATATTTATGTAAATTAGATCAATTGACTCCTGTATCATTATGTATCTTATATCTTATTCCCTTTCTTTATTTTAGTAAATTCTCTTACTAATTTTTCAAATTACTAATGTACACTCTGCAAGGTTTTCTTAAGTCATAATGTAACAGTCTTTGCAGACATAAAAAGTAAAATTAAGCATGCTGGTTCAATGTAGGAAAAGATCTATCTATCTATCTATCTATCTATCTATCTATCTATCTAGTTATCTGTCATCTATATATCCATCAATCTATCAATCTATCAATATCTATCCATATATCATCATCATTAACATCATCTATTAATATAGCTGCTATCTTAAAAAAAGAAAGATAAATACAGAATGATTATCACTTATATGTGTATTTAGAATAACTGCATGAAGAAATGCAATGGCCTAAATGAGAGTTGTCTCAAACACCCTTGGCCCCAAGTATAGCAAGAAGAAGGGAAGAAACTGAGTGGAGGAGGAGAAAAACAAATATGAAAGGATGGGGCCAGGGGCTCAGCAATCTCAGGTGTATTTAAAAAGGACAGACTAAATATCCGAGCCAAAGGCAACAACAATGGAATCAAGAGGCCCAAACTTTAACAATCTAAACTTAAAATGGGCCTATTATACTGGTAGGTTGGGGGGTAAGGGGGAGAGATATGGAATGCACCTGGAGAACATTGGTGTGGGAGATCAACACTGGTGGTGGGATTGGCCCTGATTCATTTTATGACTAAAACCCAACTATGAAGGGCTTTGTAAATCACAATGTTTTCATTAAAATAAAAAAAAATACAAACTTACAAAGTGAGGAAGGGGAAAAATAACATTGATTATTTTCCTCTATACATTTTAGGTTTTCTAGGTAGGTCCTATGAATTATATTGGCAAAACTAGACTAGCAATAGGGAAATAAACAAGTTTAGAAATATATGTAAATATATATATAATAAAAAATATATATATATATATATATATATACACTGCATATATAGATTGTAGCACCAAAAGGAGTGATTAAATTTGGGTTTAGCTACATGACATTAGGCAAAAAAAAAAAAAAGAAATGGTTTGTACTTTGGGTAGAACTAAGCAAGTTATGAGGAGTTGCTTGTTGCTTAATATTTTTTGTTTTGATTTTATTTATTTATTTTAATAATTTTATTGTGACCAAAATGAATTACAAATCTTAGTTATATTTCATGTACATAGTGACAATGAAACAGGGGCCTTCCCACCATCAGCTTAAAATTTTTTTGTTAGTTTTTGGGCCACATCTCTTGGACTTATTTCTGGAGAGATCGCTCCTGGTGAATTCAGGGGGTGATAGGTGTGTCCAGATTCTAATTCATTTTGGACACATGCAAGATCAGCACTCTATTTGTTGTACTAGCTCTCCAACCCCATGTTTTATCATTTTATAAAAATTTTGCCTGTATTTTTTTGTTAAGAATCTTTCTGGACTAAAACAAGAATTACATATAATGAATGAAATATTTATTTATAAATGAAAACTTCTTTCACAAAAGGAAAAGTTGTGTTTTATTTTTAAAATTTTCTTCAGCTACTGCCTTTCAATGCCTTTCAATTTCATTCTAAAAAGTTGTTATGTCTGTGCCAAATTTTAAAGTGGTATAATCTGGTACTTGTCATATATAACATATATAACATTAATCAGTAATATTTTCTGTTATTTTATATAAATCATGATTTGCATCTAAAAGTTTTAAATACAGAAGCAGCAAAGAAGATAAACATTAATTTTACTAATTAATTGAACATTCATTTCAAATGTATATGGAATTTCAACTGTTTATGGAAAAGAAGAAAAGAAAAAGGACATCATTCAAAAGTTGATATCATTATTCTCAAAGATCATACCAAGATATTGATTTGTATGCTTCTTCCCAAAGAGTCCCTTAATTTGTAAGAGTAAACATTCATACTCTCATACTTTTGTCTTTACCAGAGATATCAGCAATACAGTTCAAATAAGAGAGTCATCTATTTAAAAAATGTCTCCTTTCCAGTGAAGTTTAGGTAGGAAATCAAATGTACTCTAACTAAGGAATACATTTGCACAATCATTAGGTAGAGAAGGTTGTATTATATCAGTCTATTACTCTCCAACGCTATTTGAGCCAGGGTAATTATATCACAATGAAATGACAAGAACAACAGTAAGATGCTGTTTGATTTTCTAATTATTATTGAAGACTGCCTCCTGAGACCAACCTGGATAGCTTCTCTTTTGAGTCATCTGGTGCTCACACTGCTTCTCATGCATTATACATTAAACCCATATGGCCTTGTAAGGTGGAAGGTCTCCAGAGGGAACTTCCTTACTGCTCTTTTTCCCTGAAGGATGGAGAAAGGCAGAAAGAGAAGAAAGGAGAAGGGTGGGACTAGGAAGGGAAAAATACACCTGGGCAAAGTTCATGATTCAGGCAAATTTGAACTGAATAAATAAATACGAGAGAGATTAGGGGACTACTTTTAGAAGATTCTTAGTATTTGCAATTTAGGGGGTTTGTTTGTTGTATAACCTTGAAAGATCCTGAATAAGATTATGCTTTGAATATATCATTTTGTAAGCTACCACCTTTCTGTCATTACTAAGATTGGGAGGAAAATCAAGATATTTAGCAAAATAAGTAGTTGAGACTTGATTTTTTTTTCTTTTTTCATAAAATAGACTCAAGCTCTTTTTACGTTTTGTTTTTGTTTTGGGGCCATACATGCTAATGTTTAGTGCTTATTCCTGGGTCTGCATTCAAGGATCACATCTGAAAAGTCTTGGGGGATCATATGGGCTACCAGGGATTGAACTCAGGTTAGCCACATACAAGCCTACCCATTGTTCTATCTCTCAGGCCTGTATATGATGCTAGTGAAGTCAGATCTCAAGATGTAGAAGTCACTAGTGAAGTCGGATTCAGGGCAAGTAGAGCACACAAAAAAGCATCCACCAGCCACTTTGGGAGAGTAACTCCAAGACGATATATTTTATGGAATTATTCAAAATTAATATTAAATTTTTCTTTCTTTTTTTCTTTTTTTTTGGGTGTTTTGGGCCACACCCGTTTGATGCTCAGAGGTTACTCCTGGTTAAGCGCTCAGAAATTGCCCCTGGCTTGGGGGGACTATATGGGACCCTGGGGGATCAAACTGTGGTCCTTCTTTGGCTAGCGCTTACAAGGCTGACACCTTCCCTTTAGCGCCACCTTTCTGGCCCCAAATTTTTCTATTCCATATACTACACATAAGAAAGTTTCTCCAATGTTTAATCCTATATGTAATGCTATATATTGATCCTATATGTATAAAATTATCAAGGGGATTATATAGATTTTCATTATACTAAAAATAATTCACAAATACAGTGTTCCTTTTAGACTAGATAATTAATTCCTCATAAATAAACTACAGAAAGAATACTTTTAGCATATCTTAACTGAGGTGTGCATCTAAGTTCTATGCAAATCTTGAAAATTACACCTATTTTTTAATCATTTTCCTTTTTTATTTATATTCTCAGAAATTATAGCCTTCAGAGTCCATCAACTTAAAGATCAACTTAAATGTTAGGAAATGGAGATCAATCATGTGCCAACCACAATGTTAAATGTTTAAAGGTGTTAATATTTATTTTTTGCATAAAAAGCATACCAGACTTATATTTATATTACTCTTATTATTTTTACTTGTAGATCAGAAAAATGTATATATTTATGTAAGACTCCATTCTATATATAGGCATTATTGTTAAAAAATTAAGACAAACTTTTAAAAGTTAAAAACAAATTTAACTTTTTCTTATAATTGGAGATGTGTATTGATGTAATTCTATTTTAACTTGATTAGTCATCTTGCCCATGAATATAAATATAGCCTTACGATTTGGGAGGGCATTTTCATTGTGTTTCCTTTTTCATGAAGGGAAAAGAACAAGGCTGTAAATTAAAATATTAATGATATTTCAGTCAATGGGCTGTAAAATGTCATCCCACTTGCATTTAAATTACCAACACTTCTTTATTAATCATGTGATACTGCTTTTTTCTCCTAATGCTTCTTTTTAATATCTATCATCAAAATTATTTTTTAAGAATATCATTTAGATTTGTAAGTAGAGTTCATGATAGTGAACCTTGCAAATTTCTCTGAACAGATTACTTCTATTTTGAAACAAACAGGACTCTAAGGAAATATTACAGTTTTTGGTTCCTATAAAAATTATGTTTTTCTCTTTATAATTCTGACTTCTTGCCCCCAAACCTATAATGTTTGGAGTCCAACAAAGTTCCAGACCTCAATTTTGTTATCCTTTTTGTCAGTGGCAAATCCTTTTCCCTGAGGGACAGTTGATAACATGACTTGTACCAGTTTAGATACAACATTCATCTGCTGCTCCAAAGTATCTAAGATATGAAGTATAATATTTTTAAAAATAGTTAAGAATAATTTAAAATATGTCTGGAGTGTAAAGTGTTGGACTCATTTTTCTTTTTTTCTTTTTTTCTTTTTTTTTTGGTTTTTGGGCCACACCCGGTAACGCTCAGGGGTTACTCCGGCTATGTGCTCAGAAGTTGCTCCTGGCTTGGGGGACCATATGGGACACTGGGGGATCGAACCGCGGTCAGTCCAAGGCTAGCGCAGGCAAGGCAGGCACCTTACCTTTAGCGCCACCGCCGGGCCCGGACTCATTTTTCTTAATATACCATATTTTCCAGCATATAAGACGACTTTTGAAACAAAAAAGTCAACTGAAAATCGAGGGTCGTCTTATACACTGAGTATATCCCGAAAAATGTTTCAATATGCCGCTAAGTGAAAATTGTCTGAATATTGCCACAAAACACATTTTCCAACTCTATCCTTCACCAATCACTGCAAGGCTGCTCGGACCGCCTCTCTGACTCAGCCAATCCAAGCAGGCTTTTTATGCATGCAAATTAGACAATGTTCTGGACCAGAATCTACACTGTAAAAAGCCTGCTCAGATTGGCCAGAGTCAGAGAGGAAGTCTATTACAGTATAACCTTTGAACCTTTGCTTGTTGTGATTGGCTCACTGTGGTACATACAGTTTCAGCACAGGAACGTTCTGTCTGATAGGCCTAAACCTATGTTTTAACTGCAAAATTAGGGGGTCGTCTTATACGCCCAGTCGTCTTATACACTGGAAAATACAATACTATAATATAAAATGTTTT